>NC_135656.1:37263419-37332385 GCF_964188315.1 Podarcis muralis | reverse complement strand
GCTACCTCTTTTGGCGCAGGGTAGGGGAGCAATGGGGGGAGGGAGGGGAAAAGGGGGTCAGTTGGCACAGCAACTGTTGTTAAGGGAGAAGAGAAGCAGCTGCCAGCCTGCATAGCAAATACGTAAGACTTGGCACCACGCCAGCTTCCTTGAGGGTTTCAGAGGGATGGTATGTTGGAGGGTAAGACTAGCTAATTAATCTTCCGGCAGGGAACAATGTAATATCAGACAATTACAAAGACAGAATGAAATTACAATGGTGGGAAGGCTGGCATACGAATTTCTCATCAAGTTCCCTTCTTCGGCTTCTCTCTTATAGATTTATTTTTTTTAATAGGTGAAGACGGGCAGTGTGAGAGAGCGGACTGGCGGGGGTGGGGGGAGGGAATCCCAGCCACATGCGCAGGTGGTTATTTTGTTTTCTCGGAATTGAATTACACCCACTGGAAACTGTTGTGTGTGTGTGTGTGTTTTTGAGGCTGCAGCAAGGAAACCCTGGGACTGATTGGGAAATAAAAGAATGAGATGAAACGGCTCCTTTCTAACAAGGGCTTTCTCAAGTGCAGCACTTCAAGGAAGCAGGCAGCTGGCCATCTCCAATGCCACCCGGGCCACTGGAATCTTGTGGTGGCATTGTGGTGCAAGATTATGTGGACAAAAATTTTATTAGGTTGTGAAGGGGCACTGGCTGGTCTGATGGGGCAATGCCCCATGCCGCTTTCAAAGTTTGTGAGTAGCAAAGTCCTGAAAGTTCATATCACTTCTCTACAATTGAGATCAGGGGGTTGGGAAAACATCTAGACCTCATTCCATCCATTGCACCTTATTTGCCTTTATCTGCTATTGGGACAGTCGGTAAATATAAAATGCATAAGGACTCTGCTAAAAGGCCTTCTTCTCCCGGTATAGGGGAACCAATGGGAAACTGTCTCCTCTTGATAGGCTTCATACAATCTCCAAGTTTTTTTGGGGGGGGGTCACTGCTGCCTCTTCCTACTTTTTCATTCTTTTCTGAGCTTTATACAGTCAGGCTATTCAGTTGTCCAATAAGCTTTCGTGCCTAGGGCAAAACGTGAAAGGGGGGAACAGGGTTCTAAAGGGTGATTAAAATGCAAACAATCCTAACTCATGTTTGAAAAGAAACATGAATGGCCCTGACATATGTAGCATATGATAGCGAGGCTGAACTAGGCAGAAATTGAAAACGAGGCTCTTTTTGAAATTAAAGCTGGGTGTGGTTTGTTCAAACCCATGCCTCCTACCAATAATCACTCAGATTGTTCAATAAATATTCACCAAAGGGTAATATAATAAGTTTTGTGAATCCTCAATACAAGGTCCTCAATACAAGTCCCCCTCTTTGCCTCCCCCACTCAACTGCAAATTGTTATTTTTTATTTTGCTTCTGTGATGTGACAAATGGGCCTGCTCAGAAGACTGACATCTGTCAAGCAAAAGATTTGCAAAATTCCTTCTCAGAAGGATTTTGAACTTCATGGTCAGCAGGATATAATGGCCAGGATTCAAAGGACTACCTTAGGTATTGGGCATACTCAATGTGAGTTGTGTGTTGCCATGCCCTATCATAAGCTGCTTTTGACAGTCCCTTCGGCTCCCAAATTGATTTGCCATATCCCAATCTGTGTGCAGAAGTAGTTGGCAGGGTTTTGGGGAACCTAGTCCATATGCATGTTTTCCTTCAAAATGTGAGGGCTATCTATTTTGAATAACTTTAGGTGATAGAGAGGATCAAGGAAGATGCCACTCATCATGAATATTAGAGAGTCTGCAACTGCCCTTTAAAGTGGGAACTGCACAGCCAGGTTTCTGCATAACTTTTCAGAAGTCCATTTCTCTCTTGAGAAAATTGGTAAAATGTTTTATCCACTCTACACAAATGGCAAATGTTTTATCTACTCTCTGTCTCCTTACACAGACAGATTTTGGAAAAGCAGCGAATTTCTAAAGGCTTTTGACTTAAGAAACCTTTCTTGACATCCTGGGTAAAGAAAGAAAAACTTTTTCAAGTCAGATCAATGTCCCACTTACCTTCCTTTCTTCTGACTAACATGGGGCAGCTGCTGATGCTTTGGAAAAAGTTTACGAACAGCATAAGAACAGAAGAACAGAAGAACCACCCTGCTGGATTAGACCAGCCCTCTGCCTGTTCCAGCATTCTGTTCCAGCAACAGGAATTCAGATAGTACTATGCTGAATATAAGCTTGCATTATATCCACCCCCTCTCCTGCTCCTTGTGCTGCTCTCTATCTATTCTGGTGGTTCCCACAACTTCTCAGAGCAATGCCATGGGACATATATGGGGGTAGGATAAGGAGGAATTCCCATTGCTGTGGCAGGAATGCTTGCACTGGCTTCTGTCAACACAGCAGGTTGGTTGAATATGGCCCATACTGTCTCAGAAAATGGAGGTCATATATAGCATCATGACTAATAGTCAGACAGCCTTATTCTCCAAGAATTTGTCTAATTCCCCTTTAAAGTTCTCTACACTGGCAGCCACCACTACATCCTGTGGCACCAAATTCCATAGATTAGCTATGTGTTGTATGAAGAAGTACTTCCTTTTTCTTCTGTCCTGAATCTTCCACCATTCACCCTCATTGAATGACACTGGGTTCTAGCATAAAATGCTAATTCGATACACATTTCCAAGAATCAGCATCCTGGTACTTAGGGACCTCTGCACCAGCTGAAATCATATGCTGATAATCTTAAAGCCAAGTGAATAATGTGAATATTTAACCAATATCCATTTTTTTCTGATTTCTCTCTCTTTAAAACTCTGATTTCAAATCCCCACAACTTCATTTATTCAGATTTTCTTTTATCAGAATAATAGACATTGGTAAAAGAAGCCCTATGATTCCCACCTTCACATCACCAGAATTTGTGTGTGTGTGTGTGTGTTCTCCAGACTATTTGGATGGACTGTATGTAAATCAACATTACAACTGGTGGGGGGAAATGCCTATAAAGCAATATGGAAAAGGGTGCATGAAATATATGGGATACCCAGTCTCAAAGCAACTCAGCTGAGGATCTTGAAAGACCCATTTTCCTGTATTAAGTTGTTCTTGGTGGCTGAGAGTCACTTGAAAGGGCCGGCATACAATACACAGAAGACATGGGATTCTACTTAGCTTAAAGCAAAAGTTGTACAACTATTTCATCCCAAATAGACTGAGAATTTAGCTGCAGCTGAATAATTATTTTTTAATACACATCAAGAAGTATATGAAACCAATTATGATTGCACATATTAAAATAGAAGAAAAACATAGTGTAGACGAAGGTATACCTGAAGAACAGACTTCTGTGGATTTGTGTTGAGACAGAAACATGAAGGATGGCAAACACACCTTTCCAATACTCAGACCAAAAGATGCAGCCCAAATCTGGTAGCATGAGGCATTCCATCTCTGAACACTATTTAAAAGGAAAACCTCTAATTCCAATAATACACCACACTAGGGTCCCTCTGATGCTCCAGAAGGAACAAAACCACTATAAAACCTCTTATGCACTGCCTGAATGTTGCTGATGCCACACCTCCTTCAGCCCAGCTCCTAGATGTGGAGTGCTACTTCCGACTCCTTAGCTGGACAGCTCCCCTGCTGATTCAGCAACCTTGCAGGACCTACTATTCCTTCGCCTTGCTGGACAGCTCCCTGACCTCCTCACTAGTAAGAAGGCAAATTTCAATCCTAAACAGCTCAGCCTTTCTGGGACCTGGACTCTTTACACATGTCAAAAAACTGCAACTCAACTGGGCAAGTCATCATTCATCAATGGACTAAAGTCAGATGGCTGAAAACAGATACATATATAAGCAAAATGATATTAAATAGAGGGAACGACAAAAGCCCCTACCGCTGAAATGAGGATTCATGAATTCTTGAACATATACAACTGTCCTTTCCCCCCACAAGTCTTCCTTAACAACCAGCAGAGGCAGAAAAGTACTTTTAACACTCATGCTATGTTTCTGGAGATTCTACATGAAGCCCCTCACTAACGCTTGATGAAGGCTTTGCATAAGTGAGTTCACAGACACATGTTTATCACTGGATGACTGCAATATCAATCAATATCAATGGAGGTCTTCAACGTGTGAAACAGTCATCACTACAAACCACTTTCATATCACCTTAAATCAGTTCAAATGTCTGAACACAGAGGCAGTTCATGCTTCCAAGTGAAAGTTATCAAAGGATAGAGCACAGAGTTGTGCAACCATGGGGCCTATGAAGAGTTTGGATTTGATATCCCGCTTTATCACTACCCGAAGGAGTCTCAAAGCGGCTAACATTCTCCTTTCCCTTCCTCCCCCACAACAAACATTCTGTGAGGTGAGTGGGGCTGAGAGACTTCAGAGAAGTGTGACTGGCCCAAGGTCACCCAGCAGCTGCATGTGGAAGAGCGGAGATGCAGACCCGGTTCCCCAGATTACGAGTCTACTGCTCTTAACCACTACACCACACTGATTGCTGAGCTACATTAGGACTAGAAGGAATTCAAGGGCAGGTGAAGACAGGGTCCTGGATGCCAGTGAAATGGGCTCAAGAAAATGCATGGTTCTTATAAATTACTTCCTGAATACAGCATCAAATCCTGATATAGACACTGATAGCTTTAAGATTTCTTCTCTACATCTGTCAATGGCAAAGACAGATCCTGTCTTGATGAAAACATGCAGGAACTTCCTCAAGCTTAACTTGTTCATAAAAATGCATAATATAACTATGCTTTTGCCCATTGCTTACTGTGTTATTACTACCACTGGAATTAGTCTTTACTTCGTACTAATGCAATGGTGATGGTTTGCTAGATAAATGGCCCATGCTTAGACTGCTTACAAACCAAGTTAGATAAAACAGGACAAAGGTGAATGAAGAGAATGGGGAATAGCAAGAACAGAAAAACACATTGCAGTCTCAAGAAATGAGGCAAAGCCCTAACAAACTACCCAAATAATCCAATCCAAAAAGGAAACTTATTTTAGAATCACGTTCACAGCTTTCTAACCCAGGTGACCAATCAAAGACTACTCAGGTAGTTTGAAGTGAATACAGATGAGGCCTGGTTCCAAAGAACTATTTAACTATCTCCACAGACCCAAGTTAGACTAGGATTTGTGTTTCTCAAATAACAGTCCACCATTGCCTCATGGCAAACGATAGTTCCAATATCTAGAAAATCTGGATTAGCTTTCTTGATGGCAGAAATTTTGGATCTGTTGTCCAGTGCCCTACCTCTCAAAGTTGAGCTGCTACCCCATATGAAGAGGCCTGGTTTCAACTTACATGGCCATATTCTCACCACAAAATGACTTCAGAACAGGTGATATGTGGTGGAAACTTGCATGATTTTAAACTTGGTACAAAGCGGCACAGTGCTGGGAATAGACTGAATCCAATTAAAATAATCACCAGCATTAAAAACCATCTCCAGCATTTCAAAAAGAAAAGAAAATAATTGTCTTGATGGATTAGTTTAAGGTCCATAAGAACAACAGAGCCCTGCAGCATCAAACCAAAGAGTTATCTGTCATAGTTCAGCATTCTGTTCTCATAGTGGCAAACCAGATCAATTATGTGTGAATAAATCATTCAAAAGGTCCCAAGACATACACATTAAAAAACAAAACTAACAATGTAAAACAAAAAACGTAGCAACAACATTATAATTTACAATCAAATCGCAAACCAAGAGCAGCAAGAGCAAGGGAAACAAAGGACCCTCAACACATGAGTGTTGCCATTGCCATTTTTTTATGAAGGAGTAGTGGGTGGCAGGCACTGGATCTTTACTATGACTCATACTAATTTGGATGTGATGCTTACCTGTGTCTGGGTTGGGCCATGCTTAGGCGACATATGGTCATGATCTCACCAGTGCAACCCACTGAAGTTTCCCTTTCAGGATGGCTTGCATTATCCATACATCTATGTTGGTGACAGGGGTGGGGTGAATAATTGGTGCAGCCCTTGGGCCAGGCATTGTCCATTCCAAACTCAGGTTTGGGTTCTACTCAGACCTCTGTTCTAGGGTCCTGCCTGTAACCAGGAATAGGTCTGTTTGCCTTGCAAGCAGTGAGTCCTAGTACTATGTCAACTGCTTCCTCCTCTTTTTTTCCTCTGGCTTCAAAGGAATGCAGAGATGGAATGGAAAGAGAACCAAGTGCCTGCATGCCGTCTGGGCCTGGAGTGGACTGAGAGAGGAGATAAATTCTGCTTTCCCTACTCTTCTCGTTTCTTGACCCTCTCCTCTGACATCCTGTTATGGGTACTCTTTGGGAAGTGGCAATTCTGTTCCTAGGAAGAGACCCAGAGAAGAGAGAAGGAGCCAATTACAGTCATAACTCGGGTTGAAGTTGCTTCAGGTTGAGTGTTTTCGGGTTGCGCTCCGCGGCGACCCAGAAGTAATGGAATGCATTACTTCCGGGTTTCGCCGCTCGTGCATGTGCAGATGCTCAAAATGATGTCACGTGCATGCGCAGAAATGGCGAATCGCGACCCACAGACATGGGTTGCGTTCACTTCAGGATGTGAATGGGGCTCCAGAACGGATCCCATTCACATCCAGAGGCACTACTGAACATTATATATGTATGGGAAAGTGAGGGGGGCCAGGAGAACATTATCAGACCATTCTGTTATGAACAAACCGCAGAGCAAAGCATTCCCCTGTGGGGGCAGGGATATGTTCAATGGGTACACTGAGGTTTGGACAGCACCCAAAATACATCACCTCCACACTGACATTTAAAGCACATGGCTTTCCCCCCCCCCCAAAAAAAAGAATCCTGTGAACTGCAGTCTATCCCTCAGAGATACCATTCAAGGCACCCTGAGCAAACTACAGTTTCCAGGATTCTTTCAGGAAAGTCATGTGCTTTAAATGTATTGGTGCAGATATAGCTATTATCTGCATCTCCTGGCTATGGCAATGCATTTCCCCCTTTTATTAAAGTGGTGCTTCTTCAAGTCAAACACTTGACTTGGGGGAATTTAATTTGCAATAAATCTAAATTACAGCACAAGTAAATCAGCTGCAGTGGCTATGAAAATTAATTTCCTATCCTAAACATTATTATATAGCTTTTAAAATGAGTTGATTGTGGTTGGGCATGCCAGTAGGTGCCATTATTGGTAATTAGAGTGACCAAACAGCATTGCAGTAACAGCTCCCCCTTCTCTACCCACCCACCCCCTCCCTCCCTTTCTATTTTTCTCACACACTATTTCTTGTCTAACAGTAGTGTGTGTGTGTGTGTGTGTGTGTGTGTGTGTGTGTTTTAAATTACTGTGGCAGGAACAGTATCCATTCTGTTTTCATTCTCAGGGGAAAGACATGCTTTCAAAATTTGCTGAAGGATTTATGGCATTTAAGCATGACACCCATAAAAAACTGATGATCAGACTGACTCAATAGCTTGGTGACTGACTACTCCTAAAGACTAGGAACTGCCCTTCAATCACACCTTTCCATTCTCATCCTCAGCTGCAACTAACCCGGTAAAACACTGGCTTCCCAGGGAGAAACTGGAAACAGGCCAGACCAGCCATGGATAAGGAATGCAGTTATAAAAAGCTCCCACAAGTGCTAAGCATACATTGTAATTGTGAATGTGGTCTTGCTGACACTAATGGAGAATTCCACTGGAACAACCTTTCCTCTGCAAGGAAACACACGCGGGAGACGTTATGTCAGATGAAAAACTGAAGATGGGCTTTGCAGAAATGAACCGTCAACAGCATCCTATATTCCTGCCCAATTTTGCTCAAGTTCCTACTCCACTCCCCAAACACACCTTAGTTTTTCATTCTGACATAATGTTTTCAATGTGTTGGGTGGGGGGAGTTATAGCAGAGACTGAGATTGAGAGTCCTCTAGCTCAAACCCAGCCTCTATGTGAGTGTCACCTGGTAGCCCAGTTGCCAATTCAGAAGGGAAAGAAGGAAATGGTTACTTGACTTTCCAGAAAACCACTCTAGGGAATGAAGAATGGAAGCTTGGCCCATTATCCTTACTCTCTTTTCCTAGCAGCTCTTCAAGAAAGGGCAGCAATCCTAACCTCATGTAGCCAGGAGGAAGCCTCATCAAGTTCAAGAGAACTTACTTCTGAGTAGATATGTTAAGGATTGTGTTGGAAGTTGAAGCAACATGCCCATAGACATCGAAACAATTATTGCATTTCATTTCAGTATTTTCAGGGTTAGGCTGCAGCATGACACATTTTCACCTATATTTTATTTATTTCATAAAATTTATACACTGCTTGATTGTAAACCACTTTGAGGCTGCTATTTTTACAAAGTTAGTGGCTTTGGTCCAGAATTTATGGGAATGGAACTCTGCTAACAGGATACTCTCTGGGGGGAAAGGGGTATGGCAAATTTTGTCAATTCCCTTTCCCATGCAGCCCTTCTGAAAAGTTGCTTTGGGGGTTTTGGGTTCCCTCCAAAGCAGTATGGGAGGTGGTGTGGGAAACTGCAGGGTGACAGAGGAATTGCAAAAACTCTGCTTCCCCTCTTCCTCCAGCAGGAGCCTCCCCTGGGTCTCAGTACCTCTTGTTCATAGAAGGGTAATCCTGGATCCAACCGGGCATGTTTAATATTACGCACCAACTGCCACTGCTTATAGTCTGCAGGCTGTTCTGTTTAGTTTTAGAGAACTCTTCTTTAGAAAATGAAACAACCCTATTTTACCCCCCACCCACCAGCTTACATTTTTAATACTTCTAGACTGGGATTCAACCCCATACTGGCAAATTCAGATTGTGTGATTGCACAAAAAGGCTTCCCCCACCCCCAAACCCCAGACTTTTTGCAATACAGAAACTGATGGGAAAATCCACTGGAAAAGTGTGGGATAACAATTGCTTGAGGCAAATTTCCCTGCAAACGAATCAGGGAGAATGCTTAATAAGCAAGCTGTTTGGAAGCAAACTTAAATATTGCTTTTGGAAGTAAAATGCTTATCCTGAGCTGTTAATACTGATATTTTAGTAGGAGAATCTCAGACAGCATACATAAGCCTACCCTGCGTCCTTTAGGGACTCCATCCAGGCAGTTAGCTGTTGCAACACCTCATAAACACATACATACACACTCAACGTATTAGCAGAAAGCAATTAGAATTCTTTCTCTAAAATACAACAATGCGGTGAGCCACCACCCAGTTCTGAACCAAAAGGATATTTTTGTACAGAAAACTTAGCAATCAATACTGCTCAAAACTTACAGGAGTTTGGCTTTTGAGTTCATCGGGCTCCCTTAGTTCTTCACGTTCTCCTTTCAGCTGGCATCGCCTGGCAACAGGCGCTTTTCCTTTGCTTCGTTCATTGGTTGCCTCAAGTTGCCTCTTGTTTTCCATTCCACGTGGGTGGAGTCAGCAGCAGGGGGTGTAGTGGGGAGGGGAGGGGGTTGTGCGGGGTTTCAGCGTCTGAAGGCACCATTTGCTACTTTCCTGCTCAAAGCTCGCAAACTCTGCCCTGTTGCATTCACCTGCACTCACGTGCACGACCTCTCTGGTGTCCCGGGGTTTTTTGCTCTTGGCATCTGCATTCCGCTGTGAGACTGGAGCGCCTGAAGCTTAGTTGCATTGGGGAAATAAACTTTGCAGCTGCGTGCATCTAAAAGGCAACACGTGAATCAAGTTGCAAACAATATACACAGCTGTATGGCAAAACCAGTACAAGAAGGCTTGTGGGAAGCAGTGTCCAAGGGAGGCAGGCGCTGTCTGGGAAAGGTGAATCTCTCTCTCCACCCCACAATAATAATAAAATAAAATAAAATAGGCTGATCCATTCGCATAAGGTTGAGCTCTCTCAGGTTGCATGACCTCCTATTGTGTGTGGGCTTTGAAGTGCTGATTAGCAGGGCTGGGAACATGCTGATCAAAAGTTAATTTCTATTTGCTGTTGCTTCATAATTGGATGAACACGAAAGCAATTAAATATTAAAACATACAAACAAATAATGAAGTCACTGTAATTAGCCAAAGTTTGATCACTGTCATATTTATTTAGGGGGAGATGATATGTCTCAGCAGGTGACATTTTAAATACCCTTGGACGCTTTGGCGCTGCCTTTGGAGAATGCTGAATAATGTACGTAGGATTTAATTAAACCCCATTGTAAATCAGCTGTGATGACAGGCAAATGACAGCCACATGTTGAAGAGAGAATTAGGCCACAGCGAGGGATATTAATTAAATGGGCTCGGTGAGGTTCAGTCTCAGCTTCTGGAGCTGGTGGCTTTGGGCTGGCTGAAAAGAGTCTGCACTTTAAAAAACAAATGTTACATTTCAAACAATGATGGTGGTTAAACAATTGGGCCTGTTTTAAAACATCTTCACCATTTGAATGGCAAAAGGATGGCATGTCCCTGAAGTAAACTTTGAGGCAAAGTGTGCATCCCTGAGGTAAATTTTGAGGCAAAGTGGGCATCCCTGAGGTAAACTTTGAGGCAAAGTGGGCATCCCTGAGGTAAACTTTGAGGCAAAGTGTGTATCCCTGAGGTAAACTCTGAGGCAAAGTGTGCATCCCTGAGGTAAACTTTGAGGTAAAATGTACATCCCTGAGGTAAACTTAGTCCAAACATGCTGTTGGATGATGTCACAGGATGGCACTCTTTTTCTTTTTAAGCTAATATGTAGTAATATATTTATCTATCCATCTATCTATCTATCTATCTATCCATGCATAATTACAAGTTGTAACTAATGTCTAGGTAATGGTTCCTTAGAGAGTGCCCACTACAGTGCAGGAACTGGAGGAAGCAAAATGGCTACCACATCAGCAGTGATGCAGGCAAAATGCAACTCCTCACAAAGCAGAGTGATATGCAAGAACGTAGAACTGCCTTGCGTTCTGCTTCAAACTTCAAACACTTTTACATTCGCACGTTAAAACTGCCACAATTTTCAGAATAAGAAGGAATACCACTCTCTGGGTTCCTACCAGAAAAAGAGTTGCAAGGGACAAGTAGGTGTCATATGAAGTAACCAACATATATATTTCTTTTGAAAGTGAAGGCAAATCCAGTACATTTTCGTTTGCTTGCTTGCTTATAGGCATTTATAGTCAACCATTTACCATGCAATCCCAAGACAAGTTAATACACCAGATGGACTGGTTCCCAGCCATCTTTCCAATGCCGCAGCTGCTGCCCCCCCCCCCCAATGTTCCATGTATGAGTCACAAGGTCTATTCATCTGCCAATGAAGTCAGTGAAGATGGTGAGTGGCAGGTGTGCTGGTGGGTCCACCTGACCCCTCACAATGTAAGGTCCTGTTGGTGGGTAAGGGCTTAATCTTCCTAGGGGAGAGGAGGGGAAGATGTCCATACTGAGTTGAGAGGAGAGATGGGGGTGGGAATGGGAATTTTGTTTTTCTGCTGCTGTTGAATTGTGTTATGACCTTTTTTTTTTTTTTTGTACATTATTATTGGTTAGTTCAGGGGTAGTCAACCTTTTTTATACCCACTAATGCATCTTTCTTTATGGTAAAATTTTCTTACCGCCCACTAGTGTTTGATGGAAGGAGGATTCAGCTTGTGCCGTAGAACCCCCTACTGCCCACCTAGAATCCTGAAACGCCCACTAGTGGGCGGTAGGGACCAGGTTGACAACCCCGGGTTAGTTGAACATTTGAATGTTTTCTTGAATTGAGAACGGAGTGGATGGAGTAATGTGGTGGATGTAAGGAGAGTGTGATTGCATATGTGGAGGTTGTATGCTTAAATTAGCAGTGTGTCACGTGAATGTGTATGCAGATGAATTTGGCGATTGCACTGTTACGTGTGTTGCTTTTTTGTAATATTCATGATATTTTTGTGATATGTTATATGATTATGCTTTGCATATGATATGTTTTTGTACTACTAAAATTTTATTTACATACATTCCTCAAAGATACATGTTATTGTTAAATTATATTACTTAAAGGAAGTTGCCTTATACTGAGTTAGACCATTAGTCTATCTCAGTATTGTCTACACTGACTGGCAGTTGTTCTCCAGGATTTCAGATAGGATTTTCTCCCATCCCTACCTGGATATGTTAGGGATTGAATCTGGGACCTTTTACATGCAAAGCAGATCAGTTATGATTGTGAAATGTGCACTGTATTTCTTACCTTTGTTTCTTTTTGTTAGGATATGTAAACTGCGTGGTGATTTTTGTTGAAATTTGAAGGGGGGTATAAATTAAATAAATCAACACAGTTCAATTCAAGTAAAAGATACAAACATTACTAGGATATATACTAAACTGAATCAGCAATAATTGGAAATAACAATGCTGCAATGGGAGGTGTATTCTGGTCTCATCTTCCACCTCCAAATGCTTGCATGGAAAGTTTATTCTTTTCTGCTTCAAGGCAGAAATGTGTGGACTTTCCATGCTGTGAATAAATTTGCTGGCCATCTGCATAAAGGGGGGTACATAGAGTCAGAGTGGGATAATCCCCAAAGATGTGAGATGGGACAGGGAGAGTTAGTACTGAAGATTTACCTTTTGTGTGCAAGTGATCCGGATGCAAAGCAGTTGCTGGCTAGGGGACTATTTACACCATAAAAAGCAGGGTATACTTAATACTACCTAATAAAGAAAACTTTTGGTAGTATTAAGTATACCCTGTCTTTTCTGGTGTAGGAAACCACAACTGCAGTTTCTAAAAGTGGACTGGGTAGAAGATGGCCCCAGGCACATGCATGAAATCAACCATCTTGAGTCAATTTGGACTCCAGACAGAATATCAGACACATAGGTTACCGGTTTGTTATAGAAGGCATTTCTGTATGAAAAGATATTTTGGAATGTGAAGTCTTGAAATAGCCCAAGAAGGGGGCAACACTGAATTCAACTGACTCTGGGTAGATTATTGGGGAAAATTCCATGGTTCATCATTTGCACAACAAACCAAAACCTGTAGTTCTTGCAGTGCCAGTGTGCAGCCCTCTCCAATCTCCAAGACAGCCTTAGGGGGTTGTGGCCTGTGCAGAGGCACCACAGTTTTGCACATGCTGAGGGTTTCAGTTATGACTTTGTCAGGCAGCCCTGGAATTGGCTTCACAAGAGGTAGCCCACCCCAGCGCCCTCTGTTGTTCTGTACTTGGGAGTCTAAATTAGAGAGTATTCACTTGTTCCAACGATGCTACTGTGATCAGGATGAACAGTTTCAGCTAGTGGTGTGCCAAATATGTGTCTCATTTTGAAAAACCATTCTATGGGGTAGCTTAGTCGGTAGAGCACAAATCTCAGGGTTATGGGTTTGAGTCCTACGTTGGGCAAAAGATTCCTTCATTTCTGGGGGTTGGACTAGATGACCCTTGTTGCACCTTCCGAAATGATAGGTTGTCTTGAAACCCACTAAAATTCTAAAGTCCACTGAGAATGAGGCAGGAAAACTTTTGAGAAATTTGAGGACAGGTTTTGACACAGCACTAGTTTCAACAGACTGATGCCTGAACCTGTAGGCCACTGTGAAGCAACTGATTGTGGTTCCTTATTGCAGTTGCTATTATTTTTATAATTTCAAAATTGCTGTCATTTTCATAAGGAGCTCAAGGTGTTGTTGTAAATGGCTCTCCTCTTCTCCATTTTATCTTCAGAACAACTCTGTGAGGTAGGTTAGACTGAGAGAGACTAAGCTGGCCAAGGTCACCCAGTGAGTGGGGCTCTGAACCTGCTCTTCTAGGCCATACTCCAACCACTACACAACACTGCCTCTATGGGTAGATTGACTGCTAGGGAAGTGTTCCAACCTACTTCTTGACATGAAACTCTTCCCAGCCAGCAGATCTTCAAGAGACTGCTTTTGAACAGCAGGCAGGAAAGCAGCTTGTTACAGTAGTTTGTGCTTACTGTCAAGTCATTTTTAGGCTGCTCTTTGCAGGTGTGGGGATGCAGGTGGCGCTGTGGTCTAAACCACAGAGCCTAGGGCTTGCCAATCAGAAGGTCGGTGGTTTGAATCCCCACGGCGGAGTGAGTCCCGTGGCTCTTTCCCTGCTCCTGCCAACCTAGCAATTCGAAAGCATGTCAAAGTGCAAGTAGATAAATAGTTACTACTCCGGCGGAAGGCATTTCCATGCGCTGCTCTGGTTCGCCAGAAGCGGCTTAGTCATGCTGGCCACATGACCTGGAAGCTGTACACCTGCTACCTCAGCCAGTAAAGCGAGATGAGCGCCGCAACGTCAGAGTCCGCAACTGGACCTAACGGTCAGAGGTCCCTTTACCTTTACCTTGCAGGTATGAAAGAAGCCCTGTATGTCTGCAAAGAGCAGCAGGAGAACATTCTGTAAGGAACAACAACAACAAAGAGAACAAAGAGAACTAGAAAAAGTATATAGTGGTGCCATCACACTTTTAAATAGTTGTGACCTGATTCTTAGCTTCAATTGGTGCTGGTACTGAGGAGAGAAGCATGATATAAAATTATAAAATAAATAAATATCCAATTTTATTAGAAGTGCTAGTATATTTGCTGTTTAGATGCCAGAACCAGACTAGAATAATAGAGTTGGAAGGGAACTCCAAGGGTCATCTAGTCCAACCCCCTACAATGCAGGAATCACAGTTGAAGCATCCATAGCATTTAACCATCCAACCTCTGCTTAAAAACATCCGAGGAAGAAGAGTCCACAACCTCCCAAGGGAGTCTGTTACACTGTCAATCAGCTCTTACCATCAGAAGATTTACCATATTTTTCGCCCTATAAGACGCACTTCCCCCCCCAAAAAATGAAGGGGAAATGTATGTGCGTCCTATGGGGCGAATGCAGACTTTCGCTGAAGCCTGGAGAGCGAGGGGGGTCGGTGCGCACCGACCCCTCTCGCTCTCCAGGCTTCAGGAAGCTATCCGCTAGCCGTGGGAGACTCAGCTCTCCCAGGGCTAGCGGAGACCTTGCCTGCACCCAGAAGCTTGGGGCGCGCTGAGCTCCGCACGCCCCAAGCTTCGGGATTAGCGCAGCGGTCCGCTAGCCGTGGGAGAGCCGCGCGACGTCGCGGGGCTCTCCCACGGCCAGCGGAGACCTTGCTGGCACCCAGAAGCTTGGGGCGCGCTGAGCTCCGCACCCCCCAAGCTTCGGGATTAGCGCAGCAGTCCGCTAGCCGTGGGAGAGCCGCGCGATGTCGCGGGGCTCTCCCATGGCTAGCGGAGACCTTGCCTGCACCCAGAAGCTTGGGGCGCGCTGAGCTCCGCATGCCCCAAGCTTCGGGTTTAGCGCAGTGCTCCGCTAGCCCTGGGAGAGCCGTGCGGCCCTCCCACGGCTAGTGGAGGCCTTGCCAGCACCCAGAAGCTTGGGGCGCGCTGAGCTCCGCACGCCCCAAGCTTCGGGTTTAGCGCAGTGCTCCGCTAGCCCTGGGAGAGCCGCGTGGCTCTCCCACGGCTAGTGGAGACCTTGCCAGCACCCAGAAGCTTGGGGGTGCTGAGCTCCGCAAGTCCCAAGCTTCGGGTTTAGCACAGCGCACCTGGGGGGGAAATAAAAAAATTTCCCCTTTATTTCCCCCCCAAAAAACTAGGTGCGTCCTATGGGCCGGTGCGTCCTATGGGGCGAAAAATACGGTATCTGTAAGTTTAGTCGGAATCTCCTTCCTTGTAACCTGAAGCCATTGGTTCGTGTCCTACCCTCCAGAGCAGGAGGAAACTAGCTTGCTCCATCTTCCATGTGACAGCCCTTCAGATATTTGAAGACAGCTATCATATAATATATGGGACGCGGGTGGCGCTGTGGGTTAAAGCCTCAGCGCCTAGGACTTGCCGATCGAAAGGTCGGCGGTTTGAATCCCTGTGGCGGGGTGCGCTCCTGTCGCTCGGTCCCAGCGCCTGCCAACCTAGCAGTTCGAAAGCACCCCCGGGTGCAAGTAGATAAATAGGGACCGCTTACTAGCGGGAAGGTAAACGGCGTTCCGTGTGCTGCGCTGGCTCGCCAGATGCAGCTTGTCACGCTGGCCACGTGACCCGGAAGTGTCTGCGGACAGCACTGGCTCCCGGCCTATAGAGTGAGATGAGCGCACAACCCTAGAGTCTGGCAAGACTGGCCCGTACGGGCAGGGGTACCTTTATCATATAATATATTATCTGCATGTGCTGGTAAAAGTGTAGGTAATTTCCTCCCTGAATAGTGACCCCTATTCCTGTTGTATCCTGCAAAAAGTATATATATCTTAGGTTGTGGCGATGTAGTTATGGTATATTTCCAGATACTAACAAATCCAGGTAGTTACGGTAAGTGATCCCCCGAGTTTTTGGAAGCTGAAACTGGTCTAAAGCAGTCTTCAGGGTTTTTTATAAAAAAATATTTTGTAGTGGGATTCAGATCATCTGATGTGAAAGTCATAAAAAAGATATTTGCACACCTTTTTTTTTATGAAACCTTGAAAAGAAGCCAGAAATCCTTTTGTTTCTGCACCAGCTTAGCCTATCGGTTTTAAACTAATCTACCACAGCTGAGAGCCTGTGAGAGAAGATCACAGGTAGCTTGCTAGAAAGGCTGATCTGGAAAGCAATGTGGAAGATATAAACTTCACATTTGTCTAAGAGCATTTCCAGATGTAGCATCCTGTGGGCAATGGGCTCTCTGGATCTGTTCCCTTCAACCCACAGGTTCCATTCTCTCTGCTGATCATTCATCGCTAGTTGATACTGACTAGCATGGTCACTCTAACAGCACAGCTACCACCAGTACAAAGTGGTGACTTTGTTTCTAAATCCTTGCATTTCATAGAATTATAGAGTTGGAAGGTATTGTGTCCTTTATTGTATGGAAGGAATTCAACATGGTGCTATGGCAATTGTCCTGTCAGTGCAACCATTTCAGCTTGCCAGATGGAATGACCCCTCTTCTCTTCCCAGCCCCTGTGCATACTATTCTAGAAGTTATCTCAATACCCCCCAAGCCAATTTTGGGGGTAGGCAGTGGGAGGAAAGTGTGGTATCTACACTGGTTGTCTATAGGCCACAGGGTCCGATTTAAGGTCCTAATGTTGACTTATTTACTGACTTCAGACTAAGTTACTTCTTGAAGTTCCTCTGCCCGTAGTAGCCACTGCAGGCCCTAAAATCACCATTGGGGTATTTCTTGCTGTTCTGCTAGTGGGTGATGCTTGCAGTGACATGAAAAGGCACCTTCTCTTACTATATGCTGCTTCCTACTATTAATTGCTAAAAGCTCTTCTGCATGCACCTGATTTCCACCAGAATTATATATGCTGCTCCGCTGCCTGTACATTGATTTGTAATCAAACATTATCTGATAAAAATATTACTGTCTTGCCCCTGGAGGCATGGATGGCTTCAGCTTTCTTTGGATTCTGTTGCCAGGTTAAAATATATCTGTTCTCTTAAGCCTTTGGAGGGATTTAAATTATGTTGTCTGTTTTAATGATTTAATAACTGGCTTTAATTTTAGTTGTATGTAAGTCTTGGAAATAAAATACATAAACTATACAAGAGTGGTTCCAAGGAAACGAGAGATGAGCCTTCAAAATCATATCATTTCCTAAGGTGCATCTTACTGATAACAACTGCTTCATGAAATGGTTCAATCTACTGTGAGAACATATTTTTTAAAAAACTGTTTGGAAAGACTGAGCTTTACATACATAGATTTGAGTGCTGTAGTATGGTGGTTGAGACAGTGATTTGTGAACTCAGATGGGAGCCTGCTGTTTGAAGGATATTGGGGAAAGGTTTCTTGCTGGCAATATTAGACAATTAAACAGCCCGGTACCCAACCAGCTTCTCTTGCAAAATTTGCAGGATTGCTCTCCCATCCCCCATGTTTAATCCAAGAAAACAGGAGTAGCTAACCTGTGGCCCTGCAGATATTGGATTATTAGTTTTTGACTGAATGCTGTGAGGGTGCATCCAGATCAGCCCTAATGCTCTCAGCATTATTTTCCTCTGTAGTATCCATCATCATCAATTTATTTATATGCCACTTCTCCTTGAAATTGTGCTGAAAGTGGCTCAAAAAAAATACCAAATGAACAGTAATAAATAGAACAACTCAAAAACACATTTAGAACAAAAAAGAATCATAGTGTCAACAAACAGAGAAAATAAATCTGTACAACATCATATAAAGCCATACAAATAAGTCAGCTTGTCATTGTGAGTTGATTCTTCTTCCTCCTTTCAGCTCATCTTCTTTTTTTCCTCCCACAGGGATGCTACTGATCTCCAGGAAGGTCTTCAGGGAGGATGGGTTTGAATGGTTTTTCATGGGAAGGTCAGCATCAAAGATTCTGCAGCCCAACCTAGCCAGGTAAGAACTATGTGAACTGGGGTTGCAGACTAGGCTTGTCTTTTGTGGAACTTTGATTACGGTAGGTCATCATGGCTATTGAGCACTGGTGGAGCTGGGGATGGGTGTCATGACTTCTAGTTGTGCCATTTCCCCTACTACTGTGGATTTTGATGGTTGGTTTTTCACAGGATTTATAGCTAGCATTGGATCAGTTCCACCTTCCATTTTGTACCTATTTGTGATTGTAATCCTAGCTGCTTTACAAATATATTGTCTTCCACAGCTGGGATAGTGTGTACTAACTTTGGGAAACTTTAGCATTTGCTAATGACACTTTAAATGATGCAATGAATTATATGCAGGTTTGTGGTTTCCAACAGTAAAACGTACCTTTATAGATTGAAAGGTAATGTATATACAGTATGTTCTCATTTATCAGAGAGCATTGGGAGGCATCCAAAATGTATGGATAACCAGATGTCTGTGGCAGAGGATGGGGTGCTTAATATAGAGAGCTAGTTCAAGGGACAACAAAAAGTGAACTTGGGTAATGAATAATACATTCCTATACCTGCCTACTCATAAGTAAGCTTCACTGAGTTCGGTGGGAGTCTGTGAGTATAGGATTGCAGCCTAAGAGACTTGGATAATTGGAGGTTATGCTGTATTTCGAAGTATAATATTTCAAATATTTTCCAGACTCCATAGAAATGTTTTTATTCTATGACTTGATCACAAGTGTGGTATGCAGGACTCACATAACACAAACCACATGTACCTGATTCCTTCTGGCAAATGGAGAGGATGTGAACTCCTGCCTTCCATTACCCTTTTCTTAATTTACTAATCCACTTTTAATTGCCATCCTTCCCCTGCGCAGATTACTGCACCCTTTCTTCAGAAAGACTCATATGACTCACCCTAACTTAGCTTCTCTGCCTAGGAGGGACCGGTCACATGTGGAACCTTGAAAGCCAGTGTGATACAATGGACAGAGTGTTGGACTATGACCTGGGTGACCAGGGTTCGAATCTCTGCGCAGCCATGAAGCTCACTGGATGACAGTGGACCAGTCACTGTCCTTCAGTGTAATAGGGTTGTTGTGAAGAGAAAAGGAGAGAGGAGAACCATGCACACACCACCTTGTGCTCCTTACAGTAAAAGGTGGTACAAAAATAAAACATAGTTTTCCATCCTACCTACAGAGGCAGTTTTAGGGTAGTGCGACTGCTTCAACCTTACTGGAGGGTTGCACCACACCAATGCTGTAGAACAGAGTGAGAGAGATTGAAATTTGAGACCCCAAAGTCTGCCACGGGCTGCTATCTTTTCCCCTGAACTTGAGTTTATCTGGTAGTAATGGATGGGTACCTTCAGGAGAAGAAAAGGCTAAGGAGTAAACCTTACAAGAATTTGGAGTGGAGTCCCTGATGGTTGGGTGGTGCTTTGTACGCCATCTTCTGGCAACTCCTGCAGCCAAGCTGATGCCAAATGTATTGCTCTGCTTTCCTTTGGACCACATCAGCAAGGAGGGGTTTTGTTGTGTGGGCAGCCCAGAACTTCCATACACACTGCCCAGGCTTGTGCCCTAGGGAGGTCACTTTTGTACTGCTCACCTCGAGACAGATGGATGCCAACATTTTAATGGATGGGTCTGGGAAGTCATGCACAGCATCTCTGAGTAACATTATTTCAGGATATTCTGGGTTATTAAAATGGTGGGTGGTTTTAGCTGCCTGCCACAGATCACACCACTGCTGTTGTCAGTTGCACCTGCTAAGACTACCAGGGGCCCCAGTGATGTTGGGAAACCTGTGGCCCTCCAGGTGTTGCTGGACTACAGCTCCCATCATCTCTCTCCATTGGCATTGCTGGCTGGAGTTCATGTGTGATTATGTCCAACAACATATTGCGGCCACAGGTTCCCCATCTCTGATCTGCTTCCTTGCTCCCATTCTGCTTGCATGAACACCGAGATCAGAGGAAAGTCAAGAGTGAAAAGTATGGGAAGGAGGGGGACAGATGTTTCTAAGGTTAAAGTTGCAGAGCAAGGTCATGAATTGTTTTGCTGGATCAGACTAAAGGAATATTTAGTAGAGTACTCTGACAATGGCAAGAAAACTCACAAGGAGTGCCTCAGATTGATAGCAATTCTCTATTGTTTAATTCCTGTTTACTTTCCTGAGACAGAGGTGTATTCATTGTGTTCTATAGGTGTCTTGGAAAGAGGCAATTCCTTAAAAGCAGGCAGCACTTAAAAGTGAGGCAGTATAGTCAGTTAACTGAAGAAAGTGAATGGACTGGTTAAATGAAATGCACAGGGAGCCATCTTGTGGTGGATATTAAACACATGTGAAAGGTTCCTCTGCTGGGTCAATTTGTATTGGAGTGTGCATATAAAGGAAATGGGCATTTAGAAACATTCTGGGATTTTCCTCCTCTGTATGCATTTATGTCCCTTATAACACTTTCAGGAACCATTTCTAGCATTTATTTCTAGAATTATTTTGCTTGTGCTTTGGGTAAAAATGTCATGTTCTAAAGGGATGTGTTTTCTTTCTCCCTCTGCCCTATAAATAAGGGTTAGGAGGAAATTACAGAGGTGTGTTAATTTAGCAGTTGGCCTTGTGTACACAGCCAGTATTTTATGCTAGTTCTGATGGTGACGGTGGGATGATATTGGTGATATTGAACCCAATTGGTGTCTTTGTTTATGCTACAAGTAATATTCACTCCTACGAGTATGTCTATTTTTACTAACACTTGCATATTAACAGTGGTGATCTTGATACAGTGTGCCTAGGTGAAGAAATATTGTGAATTATTCCTGGAAGTTTATACACCAACAGTTAAAAAAGTATAGCGTTTTGTGCTTTTCCCTTACTGCTAATAGTACTTGAACATGTATATCAGCATCATGATTATTTTAGAAGTGTTCAGGTCAGACTGGAATTTAGTGAAAAAGTTTTTTCCTGGTAAGCCAGAATGCTTGCACTAATGGAATGATCACTTTATGGTGGATTCCTCCTATTCTTCACAAAACAAACTATCTGTATGGAAGCATCAGATTCAGCATCTGTTGGAAAATAAGGCTAGTGAGCAAAGTATTTCCTTAGTTTTGGAACTTGTATGCATTCTTGTTTTATGTTGAATATATCCTATTCCAGAATGGGAAGCTTGTGTGTGTATGTCTGAGTGTCAGGGAGAGAGAGAGAGAGAGAGAGAGAGGGAAGCAGAGAGCACCCCCTCAGCAAAGCTGCTTGCTATTGTCTTGGGATTTTGTCACATTAGTATTTGCCCAGATGGTAGCTTCCTGTCGTGATTGCCTGTTGTGGCAGAAAACTAGAAGCTTCTGAATTGCCCCAGACAAGGGCAAGTGTGCTTCCCACAGATCACTCGCAGGAAGCCACCACAGCTGGTCTTTGTTATGCTGTGTGCACCATTCAGCAGTCTCTCACATCTGGACTGTAGGAATTGGAAGTGATCTGAATCTCTAATATTAGAGCTGTCTGGACAAGTCCTTGGTATTGGAACTAAAAGTTTTTTTCTCTACACAACTTTGAGGGTCAACCCCCCCCCCCTTTTGAATTAGAGGCAGGGTTGCAAAGGAAAAACCTGAGAGTTTCTAAAGCAAAGTGACATCCAGTGGTGACATAATCTGTATGCACCTTGGGGCAAGAAATTCTTGACAAATGCAGTAAAACTGTTTTCAGGAATAGAGTTTACACTGAGCCCTGAGGCTAAGGGACATCTTTTTCTTCCAGCAATTCAATTGCAAATGGATATGCCCTTTCCCATCCTTAATGACCCTTTTTTTGGGGGGGGGTTGATTTTTGTATATAAACTGGGAAGGTGTTACAAGTACCTTTTTTAAGCTTCCTCCTAGCTTTGTCCAAATTTCTTTGACAGATTTCCATATAGATCTTCCTGGTGAGTGGAACTGACAGGGCCCCGAGGGCTGCCTGTTCATTCAGAAGGATCCTTCTCTTCCCTTCATACTCTTTATCTTGTCAGTTGGGATAAGACCCTGATTACGGTGCTTTCCACTCCTTTGTGGTGTCTCTTCCCTCAGCCTAGATGCCTGTCTGTCTCTACAAAGTGGAGGTGACATCTGCACTTCTCTGGCATATTACTGTAGTGAGCAGGGGATTAGGCAAAAGAAAGGAAACCTGAGCAGCACCAGGTTACTTAAAGGCTCAGAGCCAAGCTAAGGCTTGTGTCTGTCTGCAGTAGGGGAGTTGACCCTGGTTACGGAAACAGACATAATTAAAGCCCATTGAAACAGCAGGGAAATCTCTGGCTGGGGAATGTCGCGTCTGACTGCAGCTGAAAACAGATGTTCCCCTCTATGTCTATTCTCCAAGTGTAAGGAGAACAGATGCAAAACAACATTAAAATGGTAGCAAGGCTGTAAATACCATCCCTAATTACTTTCCCAGGTAACACCACTTGCAGCAAGATTCTTTCTTTCTTCTGAAGGTTGCTGCTGGCGCTGCATGGACTTGATTTTTCTTCTTTAAATGTGAATCACTTGCTCCCAAGCCCCTGGTGTCTACTGGGATCCAAGGGATGACACTGCTGTGGTATTAACAGCTGTTTTTGAGCAGTGGAACATGCCCCTAAATTAGACTAAAAGATAAGCAATTTTGGTGAATGGGAAGGCAACTGTGAAAAAGGAGAACTGTCTTGGTTCCTGTTATGCACTGAAGTTCCCACCCTGGGCCAGCAGGGGGATACTGTAGATAGTTTTCACTCAGGTCCACATATGCAAATCAGGGATTGAAAGTGACGTTCAGTGATTGGATAGTTACAGAAAGTGGTTACAGTTGTGTTGTAGTGGAGCTCTATATAAGCAGGCTGGCTGAACCCTTCAGTTTAGTTCTGTTCTGGCCTGTGAATAAACAAGAGCTGTTTGAAGAATCGCTGTGTCGTCTGATATGTTCACCCACAATTTAACAGTTCCCATTTGTGGCTTCCCAGAGGCATCTGGTTGACCACTTGGAAAACAGGTCACTGGACTAGATGGGCCTTTGACCTCATCCAGCAGGGCTCTACTTACCTTCTTAGGTGGGGTGTGCCCATGTAAATGATAGCAGGTTCTCTTTCTCAGATTAGGACAATAGAGTAGCAACCCAAAGTTACAACGCATATTTTTAAAAATAAAAAGATGGTGAGTGAGTGGGTACCGTTAAGGCACATGGAATCCTCTTGCCATTAAAACAAACAGAAAGTCAGAGATGTGTGGTGTTCACAAGTCTTGTTTGTTTGAAATATTTGTATTTCACCTTTCCTTCCACCATGGATCCAAAGGGGGGTTTAAAAACAGAGATAACAATGTTGGCTATAATGAAAGCTGCAGAAGCACCACAATATATGTATAGTAAACAACAACCAGAAGATAAAATAATTTTTTATGGAGTGAAAAATTCTCTGACCATATGCAGAGTCTTTGTATCTTCCTGCTGTTTTAAAGGTTTTATTAAGCTGCATACCACATACCTTTTCCTGAATGTACACAGAAGCAGACCTCTTACTGTTTTTCTGGTTGACCAGTTTTCTCCACCTCCAAGCTATTTCTGCTCATGTCACATTAAACCTTGGCTACCCTAGTACAACATTCAAGGTGAACATGCATGAGTTAAAGCAGTTTTCACCATCCTGGCATCCTCCAGGTGTTTTGGACTACAACTCCCATCAGCCCTAGCTATGCTGGCAAGGTGCCAAGTTGGTGAAGGAATGAAGGCCCAGCAGTGCAGCTACTTAACAGTTTGGGTATATTTCATCTCCATGTTTCACTGCCATTGTAGCATGCTTAAGCATTTATAGAGTGGTTTAGAACATTCAAAGCATGCTACCACCCTTATTTTGCTGTAATCCACACAACAATCCTGTAAATTAGGTCAGTATTATTTCCATCTCATTTTACTGATGGGGAAGGTGGGGACTGAAGTTGAGAGATGGTGGCTTCCTAAGACCACTTCGTGGGTTCACAATATAGGTGAATTTTTGCAACGCAACTTCCTGAGTTGCCAGCTAGACTCTTCACTACTGCACTAAACCTACTCTGCTGTTGAAGGGGCCAGTTCCTTTGGTAATTGGTACTGGGAACTCAGTGTGAACTACTCCAGAGTGCTCTATTTCATGAGAGCTCTGAATTGGCCTCTCTTGATATATGCAAACCTGTATAAATGTGCACACACGTGTGTGTTTATTTATCGACAAAAAGGTGTGCTGTTGATTTTTACCTCCTGAATTCCCTTCAGAGTCAAATCCTCAAGAGACATGAAGCAAAGGTGGATTAACTAATCAAACTGTGATTTCAAATTGATTATTGCAAATTGCCAACCATAATAGAATTCTCATAATGGGAGCCATAAAAAAGGTAGAGCTTGCCGCAGCTGCCTGCAACTGGCTGTCCTTGGCTGCCGTCTCAGCATGAATTTATGTTTCCACTCCTAATGCAGAGATGTCTCTGTGAGTGAATAACTTTGGGCTGCTGTCCTATAGCAGGGACCCCTAACCCTTTCATACTGAAGCAGATGCTCAAGCTGCTGCTTCAGGGTCTCTCTCTCTCTCTCTCTCTCTCTCTCTCTCTCTCTCTCTCACACACACACACACACACACACACACACCCCACTACCACCATCACCGCCACTCTCTTTTACAAGACACCCTTTTGTCCTGCCAACCATACAATATAGTTGGCAGTAATTGGCAGAGCGCCAGCCAGGCGAGTTTGGCTGTGGATTGCTGGCATTTTTTCACACTTCACAATGTGGCGGCAACCCCTGTGTACCTCTTTGCTGGTTTCCTTGGTAACCGCATCACTCTTCGGGAGCTCTGCAATGTCAAAAAAATAAAGCAAGATGACATGGGGGCACCTTTTGCACAAACAACTGCCCTGCACTCCCTCTCTCCCCCCCCCCCCCCCAGGAAAGGATGTTTGGGAAGCATCCAGGAGGAGCTCATTGTGCATGTCTGGACTTTGTATGAGGTGTGCGTAGGGGAGGGGAGCGCAGGGATCATTCTTGCTTGAAGACTTGTCTGCACAGAACACACAGTTCAGCCGGATGCTTAAAGGCTGCTAGTTTGGAAAATGGCTGCCCAGCAAATTGAAGGTGTACATGGAGATGAACAACTCCAGAATTTCTGTGCTGCCTGTTACTGATGAACAAAGATTCAGGACAATCTGGTGTATATTGCAGTGGATTAGGCCTGCGTCAGTGTTTACCTCTCTGAAATGTGGTGGCTTAATTCAGTCTGTTTTTCTGAGCCTCTTCGCCTTTAAGCCTTAGGTACTAAGAATTATATTTATACAGCAGTGCTAAAATGTGTTGCTAATGTAGACCCGATATGTATATAATACCTTTATTGAAGCTTACTTTTATAAATGACAGAGGAATGAAATAAGTGGCAGGTTAAGGTAAGGAAATTGTGTGGAATTGCCTAACGTTTAAGCATAGTTCACTTGGCTGACATTGAATGGCTGGGGCATACTGACAACCAGTGGTGTAGCGTGGGTTGCCAGTGCCCGGGGCCACATGGGGTGTGGGGCTGTGAGGGAGGAAAATAGATAATGTACACACGGGCATTGTAAGGTTACCTTAGTGTTTCATGGTATTTATGCATCACCCTTCCTCCGACGGAGCTTAAGGTGATCTATAGCAAGGGGTGAAGAATGGAATTACATCCATTGGTTAAAGCAAATTCTCCAGGTTCTTTGGTGCATTTCCCCCCTTGCCATGATACCTGACACCCCTTATCTGAGTGTGTGTCTGGGACCTTTTCTGTACAAATCATCTTCCCTGCTCCTGAATTTGGCTCTACTCTGTTGGAAGGTCATTCTTAGTAAGTGAAGGTTGATGGTGAACATACCCATCTGCCTTTGGCAGTCAGCTTGCAAGATGGGTGCCTATCTCAGTTATCTCTTTCATATATATTATTCATTATGAACTGATTAGCCAAGTCCCACAATTGCAAAGCTTGTATTCTTCCTATGTACTAACATTTGAATGAATGAGCAGTCAAGTAGAAAATGAATTTATTAGTGTCTGATTGTATTACCAAATTCTTGTACAGGCAAACAGGGAGCAGTCTTTAGTGCAGGAGGAGAGGAGGGGGAAAAAGTATTTCCAGAAATTATGCTAACTGCCAAATAAACGGTGTATCTCAATACCAGTTGGGTACCTCTTTTATTCAGTATGAAGGGAAATGTAGGGGTTTTTCTGTATTTATTTATCTGCTATATTATTTATATAAGGCTGTCCAGTAACATTGTTCTGTGTCTGACTTACAAACATAAAATAAAAATTGCAGTTAAAATGCAATATTCTTAAACAACCTGCAGCAGGAAAATATCTATAGAGAGAAGAAAGCATCTTAAAACATAAATAGCATGTCCAGTCAAAGGCGACTGTGGGGTGCAGTGCTTATCTTGCTTCAGACCAAAGGAGGTGGCATTTGTCCACAGACAGCTTTCAGGGTTATGTAAACAGTAGGCCATGTAAACAGTAGCTGACCATAACTAGGGACTAGACAAGTGCCTCTGGGCAGGCCATTCCACAACCAGGGTATCCAACCAAGAATGCCCTCACCTTGGTTGCACCTACCTTGCTTCACTTGTTAAGGCTTAAGCCTTAAGTATATGCAGAAGACAGTCTTTCAGACATCTTGATCCCAAGCCCCTTAGTATCATGACCCTGAATTCAGGAGAAGCAGGAATCCTGACACAGTTGGAGGCTGAGAGGCCAGCTCAAGGACTCCCAGGTCCTGAATGGGGTAACTGTGCCCCTGAACTTCACAGCCTGGGAGTCATTTTGGACTCACAGCTGTCCCTGGAGGCACAGGTCAATTCTGTGTCCAGGGCAGCAGTCTACGAGCTCCATTTGGTACGCAGGCTGAGACCCTACCTGCCCGCGGACTGTCTTGCCAGAGTGGTGTATGCTCTAGCTATCTCCTGCTTGGACTACTGCAATGCGCTCTACGTGGGGCTACCTTTGAAGGTGACCCAGAAACTACAACTAATCCAGAATGCAGCAGCTAGACTGGTGACTGGAAGTGGCCGCTGAGACCACATAACACTGGTCCTGAAAGACCTACATTGGCTCCCAGTACGTTTCCGAGCACAATTCAAAGTGTTGGTGCTGACCTTTAAAGCCCTAAACGGCCTCGGCCCAGTATACCTGTAAGAGTGTCTCCACCCCCATTGTTCAGCCCGGACACTGAGGTCTAGCTCTGAGGGCCTTCTGGAGGTTCCTTTACTGCGAGAAGCAAAGTTACAGGGAACCAGGCAGAGGGCCTTCTTGGTAGTGGCACTGACTCTGTGGAACGCCCTCGCATCAGATGTCAAGGAAATAAACAACTATCTGACTTTTAGAAGACATCTGAAGGCAGCCCTGTTTAGGGAAGTTTTTAATGTTTGATGTTTTATTGTATTTTAAATATTTTGTTGGAAGCTGCCCAGAGTGGCTGGGGAAACCCAGCCAGATGGACGGGGTATAAATAATAAATTATTATTATGATTCATCTACTAGGATTACTGATTAGTTTTTGCCTTTGACACTGCTTAAAGGTGCTAGAGAATTTGGTTGCCACTTACAAACTGTAAGATAAAAGAGTACTTGAAGAAAATGGAAGGGAAATTACCAATGACTCTGTTTCAATGGGGAATGACTTTTTTTGATTATGTGTGGGTTTGTCCCACCCCATGACTGGAATTTGCCTTAGCCAATAAGACAATATGGCTCTTCTTCTGTTCTTAATGTGGCCCTCAACTTCAAAAACATTCCCCATCCATGTGTTGAAGACTTGAAAACACATACACACACACACACGAAAAGAAATTGACAACCCATTGCTATCATTGTAATGATACAATGACCGTTTACAACAAAAATGCAATTTTTTCTTTAATGGTGATGATATGATGGGGAAAGGGGTAAGCAGATTCAGTTTAGTGCCCTCTTTTCTTCATAGAGTTTAAGAAAGGCTCTCCTTTAATACAAGACAGCTAGAACAGAACATTTTGTCTTGCCCACCCAGATTTCCCAAGAACAGTAGATAAGATTCATTGGGAGAATTCCCAGTCCATTAAACTAGATAGGATTGTTCAGATGAAAAGCTTTTTGTTAAGCTTTAAGCATCACATTTTAAATAAGCCTTAAGAAGAAGAAATAGGGAGTTTGAAAGGGACCTGGCCAGCCACTTGAATTCATTTCTTTCCCACTTGTGTTTCATGCATCTGATGAAGAAGGTGGTTTATGAAAGCTCAAAACACAATAAACCAGTTAGCTTCTAAAGTGCCGAGGAGGAGGAGAAAGACTCTCAAAGAGCTGAAGAGCTGGTTTTCTTTGTTAGCTTTCATTTGCTTGGCACTTGGGGTAGCTTTGAAGTGTAGCTCATCTTACATCTCTAGTTCCTCATTGTGCAAGAGGTATTAAGTCAAATTCTACCTCTTACCCGTGTGTATGCTACTTTTGCTGCACACGCCTTTCATGGTTTCTTTTTTCAGACATAAAGATTTTGAAAGACACAATTATCCCTTCAAATAGCTAGAATTGTTTTTTGTTGTATTCTTACTACATAATTGCATGACCCTGGCCACGTATAAGCTGTTGGTGTACAGTTGGTTTTCTCATGTCACCATACAGAGGGCAGAGTCCATGCAGAATGGTAGGCTTCAACCTTATTCCCACATGTTTCAGAGATCTTTTTCATCTCTAGGCACAGAATCAGCTGCTTGTCATGACCCCCATCTTTAATAAACTGGGAATAGCAAAGAGGCTAGCGGCATTTTTCACCCTGAAGATTCTCTTGGGCCACATCTATCCATTTGTCTATCTAATGTCAGTTTTGCTTGAATCTGGCACTGTTAATTAGATCTCTGTGAAATTCTGGCATTTGAAAATTTTTAATCCTCACCCTGCATTTCTGGTATGTCATCTGTTTTTATAGATGAAGATGCCCCAGTCATTTGCATTGAACTTAGCAGGGTTTGCCTTAGGGCTGCATTGGGCCTGATATGGATTTTGCTCCTTATGACTGAAATCCTTCAATTAAAAAGCAGGGCCTTTAGTTCTACTCGAAAATTATGGCAATCAGCCCCCTAATTACTGACTCTATTTTTTCCCCCAAAAAAATTGTGGAATCTGGCCTAAAAGCTAAAGTAATGGATCAAATCATTATTTATTTATTTTGGTTGATTTGCACGCCTAATTCTCACATGGACACCCTTCATCCGTAATGCTAAGCTACAAACTGAAGGAGCCTGCATGAAGCGCTGGGACTCATGTGACCACCAACCCTCCAGCAGGAAAATGATTTAATCAGAGTAGCTGAATCCAGACCATCCAAGTGTCCCTATTTTCCAGGGACGTCGTGGTTTCAGATTTGATCCCGGAATGTCCCACTTTCCTTAGGATGTCCCTATTTTCATTGGAGAGATGTTGGAGGGTATGGAGTTATCCGACCCCCGAGCTGTCTGAAGGCAATCTTGTATGGGGAAGTTTTTTAAAAAAATGTTTAATGTTTTATTGTGTTTTTGTATATGTTGGAGGCTGCCTAGAGTGACTGGGGCAACCCAGTAAGAAGTGTGGGGTATAAATAGTAAAAGTATCATTATGGAATGGGATGGCCCTATTTTCATCAGAGAAATATTGGAGGGTATGTGAATCTTCCATGATTCTTGACTTGTTGTTACATGCAAACCAGGAATCACAATGTCAAAGAACCTCTGGTTCGTAAAACGAGCCTGCTTCATAACCCATAGTTTGGAGTTGGCTTGCTTTGGAACTGACCAGGGTTTGTCGTTTAAACCATAATCCCTGGTATGTGTGTGCTGCAACCCCCACTGCCCCAACTCAACTAGGAGAATAAATTTATTGCATGAGATTTTCACTTTTCCAGTCACCTCATATTCCCTCTCTCGGCCTCAACATTAATCCATTCTGACAACCCACCCCTGTGAGGCAAATACTCTTGTCCACGCTTTATCTCCCAGGGTGTCTCGCTTCCTCCCATCTGTAAAGTGATTTCCCTGAGGTTGCATATTGCAGCGTCAAATGGCATCTGGGCGACCTGCCTCTACTAAACACTCCCTTCACAGTGGAATGTCAGCGGCTTTCTGTCAGGGCCTCTTTCTCTTGCCCCAGGAGATGTGTATGCAAAAGCAGGGTGGGATGCTGTGAACGGTCCTTTCAAATTATCTTCCGTGCACCTTTTCATCTCTGAATCACTGGCTGTGAATAACCCTTGTAGGCACGTTCTTTCACTTGGAGTGGGGAAATAAATATATATATTCATATATATATATATGAAAGCCATCCTTTAATTTTTCAAAGCTAGTGATGTTTTGTCAGTAGCAATCTGATATCTTATGACAGGAAGCATTTTCAAATGTTGCTGGGAATCATTTTCAAATGTTGTTGGTCCTCTTTGCTCCCTCTCTTTCTAATCAATCTGTTCATAGATATAAAAAAATAACTTTCGGTTTTGCATAAGGAAAGCAGCCATTACTCTTTTGTTGTGGATGACCCAACAGACATGTTGGCTGCCTGAAGAGGAACCCAAGTGGTGTTGTTCCTTCCCACGCTGTAGAACCAACACTCCAGAATACTTGCTGCACCATTCAGATGCTAATTCTTGCCTTCATCTATTTCCTCACCTCCTTCAGGTTCCTGAAGTTGCTTCACCCTGCTGCATGGCAGCACTGGCCCGGGTAACCTGGACAGCTTCACCTAATAGGAACTGTTATGTACTAAGCTTGGATCCCAGAACAATAGGCAGGTCGGATCCTAGAATGCTGCAACCTGATTGGCCTGCAGGAGCAGCCCAGTCAGACCCCAGGAGGAAGTTAATCAGCCTATTAGGCAGGTAGGATACTAGGATGCAACAACTGATTGGCCTGCAGCAGCAGCCCAATCAGGCTCCAGGAGGGAAACATAATCAACCAATCAGACGCTACTCATTGTGTAAATAATGTATACAGTGGTCCCCCAGGTTAAGTACTTAATTCGTTCCGGAGGTCCGTACATAACCTGAAACTGTTCTTAACCTGAAGCACCACTTTAGCTAATGGGGCCTCCTGCTGCCGCCGCGCCGCCGGAGCACGATTTCTGTTCTCATCCTGAAGCAAAGTTCGTAACTCGAGGTACTATTTCTGGGTTAGCGGAGTCTGTAACCTGAAGCGTCTGTAACCTGAAACATATGTAACCCGAGGTACCACTGTATAAAGCCTGAGGTTCAGGGGAAAAATTCAATCACTGTTCCTATGAGCTGAAAGAGCATGACATTACTACTCGACTCTGAGTATATTTCAGGAACATAGGTGGCTGCCTTATACTGAGTCAGACCATTGCTCCATTTAGCCCAGTACTGTTTTTGCAGACTGGCAGGAGCTCTCTAGGGTTCTCTCCCAGCCCTGCCTGGAAATGCTATGGTGGCGGCAGGGGGATTGAACCAGGGACTATCTGCATGCAAAGCCGATGCTCCCCTACTGAGCTTCGGCACTTTTTCGTTGTTGCCAAGATAGCACATTTCCCCAATGCTCAAATATTGCATTGGTCGCACAACGCAATTCTCTCAGGAGATTCTGCCACCATTTCTTAGAATTTGACATGGTTTCTGGCAGCACAAATGTCATGGGCACCCACTGAATAATTCTCATGATGTGACAAGTAGCACGCATACACACCCTCCTGCCTCTGCCACATTTTTCTTTCTTTCTTTTTTTACGGGGTGGCCAGTCCCATGATATACATAGCTTCATCAACACATTACTCAACCAGCTTTTGTTTTGTTTTGTTTTGTTTTGTTTTGTTTTATTAAAGAGAGTCAGAAGCAGTTCTGCATATAGGCACTTCAGCAAAAGGAGACAGAAACATCAGTATGGAGAGGGGCACAGATCTATATATTCAACCAGAATTCCACATATGTATGTTCCCAGCCTGGGTTCACTCATCCATGCTATATAAGCACAGCGATAGTCAGCTATAGAAAATGCAGGCTGTTAATCAGTCCATGACCTACGTAAAGTAACTACTTTTATGAAAGATGTTCTTCCTGTGCTTTCGATTCAGTATAACAACGATCATTCACTACTCTTGGCACTCCAGAGCCAAGATTCCTGCTCCAAGACTGGTATATGTGACTTCTGATTATCCCTCCTAATTGCTTTATATATATACACAAAAAATGATAAAAGTTCAGATCCCCAAATAAATCCACAAGACAACTCCCATTCTTGTACTCTCCTCCCCCAGGTCAGGCCTGACCCCGTGGGTGGAGCTACAGCCAGGCACTAGCGCCACAGCCAAGGTGCAGCTCCTTCTTGCTTGGCCCAGGCTTCAATGAAGGAGCCTGTTTGTGCCCCCTCACAAAGTTGCACCCAGGGCCACGGATCCCATGGACCCTTCCACCTCTGTATATTATCTCTGCAAGCATGTGGACCAGCTAAACTCTATATTAAGTAACCCAAAGCTGTTCATGGATGCCCAGCAAGTCACTTTGTTGGTTGAGTAAGGCGTGATGTTACTCCATGCCAAAAGCCAGGGTGAAAAGTCTAATGTTGAGAGGGAAACCTCCAGTAGAAGATCATCCACCAGGACAAGAATCCAGTCTGTAACTAAGCAGAATTCAGTCGAAAAATGATTTGCCACCCATCATGCACGGAATATTCCAAACTTTCACAACAGTGAATAAGAGTTCAAGATAGGCATGTTCCTACATATCTCACACACCACCCAGAGTAAAGACTTATACAACAAAAATAAAGCAAGCAAATTTGACAAAATGCTAGTGATTTTGGCTTGGACATACTCCAAATGCAAAGTCCACGTTGTGTCAGATGAAATCCTCTGGCAAACAGGTCACCATGGGCTACTAATAATTCTGACACCTTGAGGTTTGAATTTCCTGCAGAACACTATCACTGCTGCAGCATAGATCTTTAAATGGCCACTGTGTTCTCAAATGTCACACATTCCAAGCATCTTTCCAACTTTCTTAAGGCCTTCAACTTCTCCAAACTTTCATGGAACAGGCCCTCTATGAATGACAGCATTGACCATCATATTGACAGCTAAGGCCAGCCTCTCATTATGATCAGGGCATCCTGAAGTAGCCAGTGCAAGCCTTCAGAAAGTCCTGGAAACCAAATGAATACACAGGTATCGCAGGAAAGACCATTGTAACTACTACTCTAGGTATAGACAGGTGAATCTTTCAATTTTGGTTTCTCTATTTTTTATTGTTTCCAATCTTAAATTCAGTTCTCTACATTTTTGCATCAGTTTCTGATTGTTTTAAAAGGCAGTTCTCCTTAAAAAAAAATTCCCAGAATTTCAGTGCCTATTTCTCATAATATACACATTGTATGGATTTTTGCCAAATATGCATGGTTTTGTAAGCAATTCACTCTAGTGCAATGCATTTTTTTTTTTACTAACACATGCATTTTAGAACATTTGCCCCAAATGCATATATTTATGTGAAGAATTGTATATGAAATTCAGAGTACTGTGGTGTGAATTTCCCCACAAAACCTGCATTTCATTTTGCATGCAATCTTTTGGGAACTGTGAATTAAGCACGTTTACATTAAAATGTGAACCAAACTGAATTTCCCCCTTCTCCTGTGGAGGCTTTGAGCTGTAAACAGAACCAGCTCATCTGATGGGACAGAGTCACATCACGAGCTTCCTGGCAGGTGCAATTTAGCAGGAGGGAGAGGCACCAGGGAGGCCGGCACTGTGCACTGGTAGAGCCAATCTAGCACTCCTGCTTGTGTTCCCACACTGCACTGATATACCCACTGCCTCATCCCTCCCTCCTGGTAACCAAAAGTGACACACCTGCTGGGAAGCAAGTGTTGTGGCTACACACACACACACACACACACACACACACTAAAACCGCTTCTGGTTGTCAATATCTTCATCTGGAAGGATTATAGCACTCCTTCCTCCATCTTATCCACACCATTGCAGAACACCAAATCCAGTATGTGATCATTTCTGCTACCTTTGTTGGACTTGTAATACACTGGAATAGCCAAATATCTGCATATCCATCTCCAAAGTGCATCCAAGGGTCAAAGAGGTGCTGCCTGAGGGCACTAAAGTTATGTCCTTACTCTGCTTATTAGAGCACCTATTGAGAAGGATGAATATCTGTAACAACAGCAACTCGCAGGAAGCAGCTGCTGTTAAAAGGGCAAACAGGGGAGAATGTGTGGATAAGGATTAAGAGTAACCCAAGGTCAATTCAGATCTGTCAGGCAGGGGTGAGTAAGGAAAAAAAGACATAATATCACTTCCCTTTCTAGCTGCCTGCTCGTTTTTATTGTCTTATGAAAGGATGACAGGGTTGCACGAACAACTCGTTTTAAAGCAAAGTTCATCTTTGTCCTCTGTGCATGTGGTGTGCACACATGCCTGTGTTTTCATACCATCTCTCCCCCTTCCTGCTGCCTGATATTCTTTATTGTCTTGCTCAGGTAGATCATTCATTGCTATAAATTTTCTTATCTCCAGTGCTTTTCCAATTACGGATAACAACAGAAAAGCAGTCATTGGTTTCTAAAAGGTCATCAAGATATAGGACCCGATTGGGAAGTGAATGACTTATGGAGTTGGCTTGTGTAAATCTGGGGAAGTTTTATGCACAAATCAGGCACAAAATGTAAGGGGGATTCATTTTTTCTTTTCTTTTAAAAATGAGATTTGCATGCGTTTTGGTTAGAAGAAACCAGGGCAGCTGTGATCATTTCCCACCTTTCCATGGGCTTGTATTTATTAAAAAGAAAATGCCTCTGAAGTCTAGCACCAGGCACTGGCATTTAGGTAAACACCAGCTGCTTGCTCTTCACAAAGTGTGGGTAAAGGCAACACAGAATTCCCACTCCCCTCTAGCCTTGCTCATCCATTGACCTAGAAATGACCCCATCCATGGATGAGAAGCTAGTTCAGTCCCTTCCACCTCAGCACACACTTTGCCAGCCATCCCCTTAGCTGTGGACACTTGGTGGCAGATGCTGTGAGCTATAGGGCTCTCCCCTCCATTTTCCATGTGAGCAGATATGACACTTTTGCTGACTTTGCCTCCCACAAAGGCTAAATGAAGTTTCCTGGAAAACTTCACTGTAGGGATGATGCCATGCCTATTCTTAAATAGGGATGAAGCCTATTTACCTTCCTCAGTTATTCCCCACTGAAAGGTGTAGTTCATTTCAGTCAAAAAATACTTCACAGGCAGTTGTTGGCGTAACATGATGCCAACCTTCCATTTTCTTAACAGCAACATACAGTCCTTTGGATGATTGCCTTGTGAATGGGAATGGTCATCTTGAGCAAACAAACTCACCACAGATGTGTCCGCATGTTCAGTTAATTTGAGGACCAGTTCAGTGTTCACTGCACATACTGTCCTTAGTCCACTTTGTCAGTCTTGGGACTGTGCAGAATGGTTGGCCTCAAAATGTCTGCATCTTCCTGTATTGTCCTATTCACTCATTACAGCTGGCTGCAGAGAGGCGCTCTTTGTTGTTCCACATTTCAGAGGAGCACTTTTGTTGGTAACCCTGAAGAGGACCTTCTCTGCCGTGACAGCATCTGCCCATTCAGCTAAGACTTGTGCTTCCTGTGATGTATCAAAAGCTGATTAAGCCAGGACTAACCTCCTGTGTGAGGTGATAACCTGGATGATGGACCATTAAGACAGCAAAGGATCATAGGAACTGGGAATGAGACTCCAGTTGAGTAGGGCTCATCCATCCCTCTGCAGTTAGAGAGCTTACAGTACAGAGGGGTAAGCAATAAAAACAATGTAGACTGGAAGCTTAGAGTATGAAGTTAGGAGTGAGGTAACACAGTAAAACAATGGGCTGGAGAGAGAGACATGATGGCTAATGTCTGTTTGAATCCAGGAGGTTGTGTTTGGAGCTGGCAATAAAATGTCACAGCCAAAAAAATTCACAAGCCATGCCATAAGCATAGAAAAGCCAAGGTATCAAAATCAAATGTGCTGAAGGGCCATGTTTTTCATCCATCAGGTGTCTTGCCAAAACTGTCAATTCCACCTGAATTCAACATTTTAATAAGAGCCTAAAACTTGAAGGAGATTAGAAATGGATCTTGCAGCTTTGGCTAGTTATCTATTCTTAAGCAATCTGAAGGAATATAACCAAAATATGTTATGTATTCAAACATGCATTTGTAAGACCTTGTTATGTCAGCCAATAATGGAATAAAGTAATATGGAATGGTCTTTGTCTAATAAGCTCATTGAGGTCCCAGCATAGCGAGGGTTGGCAAATCTTCGTAGTACGCACTGCATCATGGATGCAACACTTTTCTAAGAAAACATATCTAATATATTCAGAAGTCAAGATGAGGTCATGGTCAAGTATGGCTTACTTTGTTTCATGTAAATTATCCTCCCTTCTTTGAAACCTGGGCATGGTCACCCTCATCTCGAAACTCCCCTCCAGCTCTAATATGGTCTCTTTCTTGACAATCAATCATCACCCGTAGCACAAGAGAGGAGAAAGACAAATTCATGGTATTGGCATTTTATTTTTCTACAGGACAAAAAAGCTGGCAATTGAGTGAGTTTTCCTGTTTCCAGATTGACACGGCCTCCAGTAATCTGTTCATCCAAGCATTTATCACTTCTGTGTATTATGAAGTAGGGAGCAGGTGTATGACCTGCAATGACAAAAATGTGGCATATAGAGAGCAAGGGTGGGGAGGAAATAGATAAGATGTCATTTTTCAGCACAATTCCTCTTGCCTTAATGTTCTCCTCAATTATGAGAGACAATCATAGCCGGCAGTCCACTGATGTTTTATGGTGTCAGTAGGGTTTAAGGTTTTAGCAAAGATGGAATTAAATGTACATTTTGGATACTGTATATTATGGGGCATTTATAGGACAGGGTGGTGGTGGTGGGTGGCTTGTTTGTTTACTCAAGGGGAAAAAAGATAAATGGGTTTTGCTATTCAAGGAAATGAAGGTGCCATGCTCTTGAACTTGGCCTCCACACAGGGCAGCAGCTTGCTCCAATAATGACTTTGGCTAGGATTGGAGAGTCTGGGTATTCTCTTCAGAGAAAATTATCCTGCAATGCCTATACTGTTGAATTGAGGTGTGCTTTCACTTATCCATCTCTGGTTGTATTCCTTAGTGAGGTAGCCTGCAGACAGGGCTCCACAAATTTTGACTGGCTTGGGGGGGGGGAAGCCAAAACTTGTGGTCACCAGCACCTCACCCTTCCCCTTGTCTCTGACGTCTGACCTTGTGTTATGCCTCTATATGAGGCTAGGGACAATGCCCATGTCTCCCTGCAAGGTTCTAGTTTGGAGTTGGAGAGGGGGTTGAGGGTTGTTTCCACAGGTGATCTGAACTTCAGAAGCCCACAGAGCAACTATATCTTGGAGCTGGGCAGGAAGGCTAAGGGTCCCCTCTCCATGCTCAGCAGAGAGGGATGGAACACTTGCTATGACAAATATTGTAAGCAGAATTGTGGGTTTGTGCTCGTTGACCTTGGTGTGACTTCTGAGAAAGCTTTCATAGGACCAGCCCTTTTCAAATATTGTCCTTCTGCCAGGTAAACGGTGATTTGTCTCTCCAGTAAGCAAAACAGTTGAGGTTTTTTTGTGGGGGGAGGTTGGCTGTGCTAATGGGCAGCTCCTTCGTTAGGCCTCTCAGCAGCTCCTCTATCACTTATGCCATTTTAAAATCTGACATATAGAAGAGCCCCCCTCTAACTTATCTCAGACTACAGGTCTATTCTTGGGAAATAAAGCAAACCCACCCCCCTGCCCACATCATTTGCGCCAGGACTGGAGGATCACTGCAGATAGCAAGTGAAACTTTGCTTCTAAAAGAATCAGCAATGGGAAGGAGCATTCCCTTCTTTCTGGAACCACTGTTACCCTCCTGATGCTGGTGAATTTTATATGGCCCTGTAGATCTTATTTTCTGAGAATTTAACTGAGCTGCCACACCCAACTCATGCCAAAGCCTCAGAAGTCAATAGGTATTCAATATTACCAAGGGGTATTGGCATAGAGAGAGCTGATCCCTCCAGTTCCACACAGTATGTCCCCCCCCCCATATTTTTACATGGCTAAGATGCCCCTAAGATGCACAGAAGCAAAATTGACAAAGCTCACCTGTTTCCACTTTTCACATAACAGCATTGTTCTGCCTACAACTATTATCTGCTATTATGCAGAGACAGAGCTGTCTTCAAAGCAACATTCCAGGGGAGCTTTAGCTTTGAATCTGGATTTTTCCCATTTCTCTACATCTGACAAAAGAATTGCTTACAAAATAAAGGATAATTGGGGATTGTGTGTTGTTGTTTTTAAGTTCTTAATTTGAGGTTATTATCTTGAGTCAACAACCTCAAATTTATTTTTTATTGCTGTGAGAAGGAAGAAAAAGAGAGAGCTGAAGTTGTGTGGACAGCATAAATGGATTTTATTTTATTTAATGCATTGTTGATGTTTTATATCAAAACTCTACAAAATCATTAAGTGGGAGGGGGGCTCTGTTTACATAGGCAGGAAATCTTCAGGTCATGAAAGAACATGTAAATGAGGTTACAGAGCTGCATGGGCCAGCCTTCCCTCCCTGCTGTTCTGCCTGGTAGTGGATTCCCTCCTGTCCATGCATTCATCTGGCATGGGAAGGGGCTCTAGTAATGTATACATGTGAGGGGAAACCCTGGCCTAATCATGATAGCCTTTTGGTGTTCTTGCAGGGTCCCTTCTTGCACTGCCTGAATATAGGGCCAGCCTAGTACATTTTGGTACCTGAGACAAAGCACAGAATTGTGCCCCCCCTCCCGCCAGGGAAGAAAAGGTACACCAGGAACAAGGTGGGGAATAAAGAAATATACCAGGATCTGCTGCCCCGCGGCTTCTGCCGTATGGGGCAATTGCCTCACCTTACCTCATGGGTGGGCTGTCCTTGCTGGAATGCTTGGGTGGTGGGCACATGGTAGCTGGGTACATTGGTGCCAAAAAGTGGAGCTAGTCCATGTGGCCCTGTGGCATCCCTCACATGGAGGGTTTGTATGCTTACATTGAGTAGTTAATGCATCTGAAAACCATCTCTTGGGGTACCTGGCAGTAGCAGGCTACCACTTGTTAAGGAAGCGAGAGAAATGGAGTCAGAGCCCCTTGATTATCCAGGGGCTGTTTTCTGCAAGATTGGAACTCCTATCTATCATCTATCTATCTATCTATCTATCTATCTATCTATCTATCTGTCATGTCATAGTCAGGAGAAAACACTAAAGGCTTTCATTATCAATTGAAGTTTGTCCCCATGTTCAAATCATGAGCATGAGCATCAATAGGAACTGTTAATGATTGGTTGAAACATACCTACAAGCAGAAACATTTCCTCTTGATTAACACCAATATTCCAGATTAAGGAGGAATCAAGCACAAATCATGCCGGAGACAGAGGCTCGTCCATGGCAGGGACACACTCCCAGGTTGCACCCATTCTGCCTTTCAGGTTGGCAGACATGGGCTTAAGTGGCACAGTGGGTTGCGGTGAGCTCCCCAGACTCCACTGGAGAACATTGCCAAGATTTTTGCCTCATAAATCCTGGCTTTCCCCTGCCTGAACCTCCCCGCTGGCCACAGAGGGCAGCGAGGAACAACCACCATTGACTTGTGATGTCACATCTTTTGAATTTTCCAGAGTTACCGTACCCGGTGGCCAGTGGTCATCAAAACTTGCATGACACATCAGATTGTAAATAGGGAGGGAAATAGAAAGATCTGTCGTTTGTTTGAGACCACTGATGAACACGATCATGAGTGAGTGTACTCAAAATACTGATAATTTGAACACAAAGGATGATAGTTGTTTAGACAGGCCAATTCTAATTACCGTACAGGCAACTTGCTTTATGAAAAAACTGTCACTTCCTTTTGTAAAGTTATTTATTTTTTAGTATAGTTTGAAGGCACCTGAGACCTTGCTGAAGCCAAGCAGGTGTGGATCTGGTTACAGTCTAGATGGGAGACTGCTTGGGAACCCCAAGTATATCACCTTGAATTCCATGATAGAAACAAGGTGGGATCCAAATATAAGAAAATTATAATTATATGTACCTGATACACTTCAAGATGTTGCATGTTGTGAAGCTTGCCCAGATAACACCCTGACTGCAAGCCTCACCTTCCTAGACAGCTATGTAGTCTCAGAATGAAGTCTATGTAGGTCATTAGGTTAATTTTAGCAGCCAGGCTTGAAAATCTTCTCTTTCCAAAAGTGGGTTTCACCTCTCCCATTTTATTCTCCATATCCAGCCTGCCCCATGACCACACCTTGCGTCAGGGATAGCCAATGTGGTTCCCTTCTGATGTTGTTGTACTAGAGTTCCTATTATTCGTCACTGTTTGTCATGGGGTAGGGGCTGATGGGAGTCATAGACTTAACTACAGTCTGCCTCATTGGTTACTACTGCCCTGCATCTGTCTATCTGATGCCTTTGTAGATCTGCATGATCAGAGGTCCACATGGTGCTCCGATAAAAAAGTTATCTACATGACTATATTACACTTGGACGCGGGTGGCGCTGTGGGTAAAAGCCTCAGCGCCTAGGGCTTGCCGATCGAAAGGTCAGCGGTTCGTATCCCCGCGGCGGGGTGCGCTCCCGTTGCTCGGTCCCAGCGCCTGCCAACCTAGCAGTTCGAAAGCACCCCCGGGTGCAAGTAGATAAATAGGGACCGCTTACTGGCGGGAAGGTAAACGGCGTTTCCGTGTGCTGCGCTGGCTCGCCAGATGCAGCTTTGTCACGCTGGCCACGTGACCCGGAAGTGTCTCCGGACAGCGCTGGCCCCCGACCTCTTAAGTAAGATGGGCGCACAACCCTAGAGTCTGTCAAGACTGGCCTGTACGGGCAGGGGTACCTTTACCTTTACCTTTTATATTACACTTGCACAAACAAACAGTTAATACAAAGTCAAGATGAGTTTCTTTCAAATGAAATACTAATTTATGGATGCTTTCTCAGGAACGTTCCAGTGTGTAGCAAGTCTTCTTCATTGGAATGGCAACTTTGTGTTTCAATGGCATTTAATGGCCCTATGATTGTGCCATAAAGGACCAGGATGATAACTCTTGTCTGTTCAGATCAATGTCCAAACCCTCATGCTGAGGGCAGCCCATCAGCAAGCAATTGCCAAGAGGCATCCTTGAGAAGCAATCTCCTCTCTCTTCTCTTTGACAGAGACAATGTCCCTGAGATCTCTTCCCATTAAATCTGTAGCTTTCATATCTCTTGAATCAAATCAAACTTTGAAGGTGGTGATAGTGGGAGTTAAGGATTTTATTTTATCTCTTGTCTGTGGCAAACCTCCCCCAAGAAACCTGAGTCTGAACAATAATTTGAAAGGGACAATATTTAAATTAAAAAGGTGCACAGACTAGATGGATAAGTGTTTCAGTGTGGAAGGAGAGCCGGAGAACCAGGGCAGAGGGGAGAAGAAACGTGCATCTCTTTGAATTGTCAATATCTCAGGGCAAGGTTGCTCCAGACGTAATGAGAATCCCTATGAATTATCTCTCGCCTTTATTGTCTATTGCTACCAAGGAAAGGGGGAGGAGGAGAGCAAACCAACTTTTTTTTTTTAATTTGGACAGACTTAAAGAAGTGGCATCAAATTTGAAGGGCACCCTATCAATCTGTTGTCCTAGCTGCATGAAATTGTATTTCCCTGCCACTTCATATCTTATTTGCAGCAGCTGGGCTGTAAGTCATTGGTGATAACATTCTTTATTATGCAGCCGTGTTTATGAACTGTGCCTGGAAAGAGATGATAGAAATATGCAGCAATATGCAAAGGGTAAAGGGGGGGGGGGAGAAATGGAAGGGGAGGAGGGGAAATAAATGCTAGTTGCTAAGGCAACCAGGGGGCTATTTTGGGCATCAAATTTTTGCAAATGATGAAAAGCATTTTTATACAGTGGTTGGTCTTGCCATGAGGAGAAAGGGTGGAGGGTACACAGTGAACTGTGAGATAATATTTGAAAAGGCTGCAGTTTATTTTATTTTGCTATGTTTAAATTTTAGCTATATCAGATCCTGCGTCGTCGTCGCCCCCCCCCCCCAGCTTCAAAAATGACTTAGGAAAGGAAGTTGATGCATGCTGATTTGGTATGAATTGTGGCTGTTTTAACTAACACACACAAACACCATCCAAAAATTGTACCATCTTTCCATAGTTTCTTTCTTTCTTTCTCTTATTATCTCAACTTCTTGCTAAATTTTAAAACAAGGCACCTTTCGTAAGACTCACAATAGATGTGACTTGCTGTACAATATCCTCCTGCAAGCTGAACTCCCAGAAATACTCAGTGTGCCTCATAAAGCAATATTAGCCTGATTTCTTGAGCTGATTCCCCACCCCCTCCATCTAGAGTTAAAAAAGCTAATTTAAAGATGACCTTGGGTTTCCCCAGGGTCTCTGGTTTATCAAGGAAGGGAAAAAGTGAGCTGATAGAACCAACTGGGGCTTCATTTATTCAGACATCCCCTCTGGAAACATCTGGGTTAGGGCGTTCTGGGTGGGTTGGCCAAATAAATAAGCTGCTGAGAAGGAATAAGATGCAAAGAAAGAAAAGACTGGGCCAAAAAAGCACCCAGAATTCAGATAAGTAGCATTTCATGACAGAAAATTCCCCTCTTAAAAGCGAGAATAGCTGGCAAGTAGGGGTCTAGAAAAGCAAGAATAGCTGGCAGATGTGGGGTTTAGAGCAGAAATGGCTAACCTGTGCCCTCCCCCTCAGATGTTACTGAACTACAACTCCCATCAGACCTGGCCACAATGGCCAAAGGTCAGTGATGATGGATGCTGTAGTTCAGCAAAATCTGGATGGCCACAAGTTAGCCACCCCTGGTCTAAAGCAAACATCTCCTTTTGGTATGAGCTTTCGTGTGCATGCACACTTCTTCACTCATACCAAGCTCATACCAAGAACTAACTTAGTTGGTCTTTAAGGTGCTACTGCAAGGAGAAGAAGTGTGCATGCACACGAAAGCTCATACCAAGAACTAACTTAGTTGGTCTTTAAGGTGCTACTGGAAGGAATTTTTTTTGTTTTGACTATGGCAGACCAACACGGCTACCCATCTGCAACATCTCCTTTTGGGTTTCACATCAACTAGCTCTTTCTTCCACGCTGACTGATCCTGCTAGTCTGTCTTGACTGCAACAAACTGGAGAGGAGATTGGGACTGGCACTCTGATTCAGAGTTTATATCACTTATATGTGGAAGGTATGAATGAAATGCAGCAGGAGGCACACACAGAAAAAGCGCAACAATCCCAGTAGTGTAGAATGTTTTTTAAAGTCTGTTTGTAGCTAAAAGTGGAAGAGCAACAATTGATTCATACTAACAGTTGCTTGTCTAAAATCAGCTAGAGAGGCCATCCTTTCCCCTATCCATGGTGCTGCTAAGTGTTCCCTTATGGCGCCCAGGATGCTGTTCATATCTTCTCTTACCAGGAAACTGACCCCTCGTCTTCAGAATTTCTGCCTTGGACAATGCCTTTTCTTATCTAGAACTTTGTTCCATTCCTCAGAATTGATCAGAAATTCTTCCAGAGAGATGGGTGGAAATAAAATAAAGTAAATGGTGCCAGTTTTATCCAAAGAGGCTAAAGTTATTTTGGGAGGGCAGTCAGTCTATGAGCTACTTTAAAGCTGCCCAAGTAGAAATCTGGTTTTTAATATAACAATTCCATCAAATCACTTGTCTCACACCCTAGAACTTTTCGTTATGTTCAGTTGTGGACTACAACTCTCCATCAGCCCCAGCCAGCATGGCCAATACCCATGCGGCTGGGTAAGATCATAGCCAAAAACATCTGGAGGGCGCCACATCGGCAACCCCTGATTTACAGGACCTTGAAGGTATTGGTAACATAAAGCTAGTGAAATTTATAGTTTCTTCCTTCTGTATCATTGCACACCTGCATTATTGCTCTAGTAAGCTTGTGCCTTATAATTAAGTAGTGTGCAATACCGACTTCCACTTGTAATAATTGAATCATGGTAGTTTTGTGAATAATTATAAAAGTGAATTGTTGAGGCCAACAAGCTCCTGTTGAGATAATATGGCTTGTTTTCTGAAATTAACCTAAGGATCACATACTGGGGGGAGGGATATAAAATGTTATCAAATCAGATTGAGGAAGGCCTGCTATACCTCAGCTAACTAGAGTAATTTTCTTTCCAAACAAACGGCACAACCCAGTCAAAATAAAGCACATTTAAATCCCATTGATTTCAGTGGAGTAGAGATGACATGAAGGCTGGCAACTTTAACCCCAGCATGTGATAATCCCTTGCAGACATCCACAGTGCCTGAAAACAATCAGTGATGTGTATCCACAGCAATGAACAGAGAAGTAATGACCGCTGGGAGGAGTGCAGAAACAAGAAACGCCATTGTATATCTGCATCAGCACAACTAGACACTTTGATCTGCCCCAGCTGCAACAAAACATGTATCTCTCATATCAGTCTCTACAGCCACAGCAGGCACTGTAATTCTCTAACGGTTTGACTTCACCCCCAAGACGCACTGTTCCGTTGTCTTCTAGGACAGATAAATGCCAACCAACCAGAGAGGACCACATGTTTAACCCATCCAATGAGATAAAGAAAGATCTCACATCTTGAAGGGAATTAAGCAGCTTTAAACTCTGGGTTCATGCACTAAAGCAAAATGACATATGATTAGCAAGTTTCCACCACTGATACACTGGGTTGAAGGTCAACGAAATAGCTCATATATCTATATTTTCCACATATTCTTATACACATTCTTAGCAGTCATGAGTTATCCAATGGAATGAGAGCCACAAATAAACTAAAATCACCTAAAGAATGGTAGAAAACTACAATTGACATTCATGACTTTTAGGCATTACTGAAGGATGAGATTAATTCTTAGCATTAATATGTCAGTGTTTCAGCAATACTTACAGCAAACATGTAAGGCAGAGATAGAGAACCAGATGTTGTTGGACTACTCCCTGCCATTTGGCCATGCAGGCTGGGGCTGGTGGGTATTGGCTATTTTCAATTATTTGTCTTTCTATTTTCCTGCAAGGGACTGGTTTGGATGCTTGAAAGTCCTTCATGTCGGACAGCCCTGTGGAAAATACCATATAGAGATAGAAAAGTCTGATCCACAGTGTATGTTTATTCAAAAATGCGTGTTTACTTAGAAACATCACATTGTGTTCAGCCGGGGGCTTTATTCCCTAATAAGATAGCAGCCCTGATATGGTGTTTAGTTGACTAAGACCAAGGAGAACTAGGTTTGACTTCCTGCTCACTCAGCCATGAGTCTCGCTGAGTGAATTGTGACTAGTCATACACATTGTCAGCCTAAACTGGGTTTTTTATTTATTTATATTTATTTATGAAATATTTGTTTCCTGCCTTTCCTAAAAGTTAACAGCAGCTGACAGTAATCTATAAATCATAGAATAATAGAATCTTAGAGTTGGAAGGGACCCAAGGGTCATCTAGTCTAACCCCCTGCAATGCAGGAATCTCAGCTAAAGCATCCATACAACCACACATCAGTAAGTGTCCAAATAAAAACAATAAATACAAAGGCAACACAAATATACCCTGTGGTTGTGAGGATACAGTGAGATAATCCCCATATATTCTATGCCATCTTAAATTCCTTGAAGAAAGGAAAGGATAAACATAGCAACACAATACATATATTGTATCTAACTCAGTGAATCTGTGGTTATAGATGCCCTGGAAAATGTATTACTAAGTTCATGGCAAACACCACCAAAAAGTGGTACCTTTAGCTGTGAATATGCCGGGTCAGACTTCACTTTCTCTGTGTTTGGCTGTGCCCACGATGCTGGCCTTGAGTGCTGCTGTAGTGCTGTTAGCTGTGCAAGCAATGTTATGATGATAACTAGGGATGGAAAACAAGTATAGATATGCAACTTTAGTGAACCCAAAGCAAAAAGTACCTACATGTGCCTGTCCAGAAAGGTTGCACTTATACATGGAAGTCTATACCTTCTGATGTTGAATCCAAGTGATCCAAGAACCACACAGAAATGCAGAAATAACTTAGTCACATAAAGATACCCATTGTATGTGGGTGACAAACTCTCATTGCAGCCCTTGGACTGCAAAAGCTTAGTCTCTTCTTTCCTGTGGATTGCTGATATGATGAATTGAATTCTTTCAGGACTTCTAAATGGTAACCATAATTTTAATCATACAGAATAATTCATTTCACAACTGTTTTCAATATATTTCTTTGTAGAAACTAGCCATACCTGATTAAAAAACAGGATGTAAGTATTGTACAGCTTATTGGCACTGAATGGTGATTGGTCTATCGAAATATAGCAGTTCTTTAACTGTTATCAAATGCCCTCAAATAACAGGCACTTATCTGGATATCACACAACCACAGCTCAATTACCTGCATTTTTAATAGTTGACAACAATATGAAGGCACTCTTTCTTCTTCCTAGGACATGGAAACAGCTACATGTGAATATAAAACCAAAGAAAACGAGGATCTCTATGAGAACAGAAAGGTCAGTCTCTGAAATTTGCTTCACATGCTTTCACTGTTGCATCATTGTATTTAAAAAACTCAACCCCCTTTTTCTTGTATATACCGGTACATTACATGGTGCATAAAGTAACAGGCAGCCCCACAGGAATGGTCAAGATGTCTCTGAGATAAAAATATATATGCTTTTGATCTTTTTATTGGGGTGGGGATTTCCTTAACTCGTAGCAGACTACCGTAATTAAGGCGGCATAATTTTCCTGAAGTAGGGGCATATAGATGTGGTGCATTTTTAAGAACTGTGCAGTTGTATGTGCTATGTAGAAATAGTAGAGGCCAAATCCCACAATGGGAAATGTAGCTTAACAATGATTTGAAGGTTTTGTATTTAAAGATTATATAGAATCTTTATAATCTACCTATAAAATTATACCTATTTTATTCTTATGTCAGAATAGTGTTTTCCACTTGCACAATGGTTTTAGCATAAAGTATGCTATAAGCAAGAGACCAGACCTTGAATGATCTCAGGAATCTATGGTTGCATAAACAGGTACAGTGGTACCTCGGGTTACAGACGCTTCAGGTTACAGACTCCGCTAACCTAGAAATAGTATCTCGGGTTAAGAACTTTGCTTCAGGATGAGAACAGAAATCACTTGGCGGTGGCGTGGTGGCAGCGGGAGGCCCCATTAGCTAAAGTGGTACCTCAGGTTAAGAACGGACCTCCAGAACGAATTGAGTTCTTAACCCGAGGTACCACTGTAGTCATAAACTTCCAAGAAGAACACTGCAGAGAAGCTGTTGTAAGTGTAACATTTTGTATGGATTCAAAGTGGATCACTCAACAGACAGTCTGACTTTACAGTCTATCAGCGTTCTGGTTTAGTTGCTTACCTTGGGACCTATGAAGGCTGGAGGCCACTCATTTTGAAAGCTTGTTCTTTAGTCTAGCATGTTATCTACTCTTGAACATAGATGTGGTCCTCCAAATCTTGTTGGACTCCATCTCCCATCTCCCCAGCTAGCAAGGAGGCCCAATGGCCAGAGATTATGAGAGCTGTAGCTCTGAAGCATTTAGACACCCCTGTTCTACACCATCAGTTACAAAGAAAATAAAGTATGCTTCTTATCTCAGATGTCAAAACCCAAAATCCCACCTTTACTGTTTTAGATGACTTTATGTATAGGGTATCTCTGTTTCTGTAAGCTACTTTCACATGAAACTGGAGCATTTTGCTGTCAACATATTATGGGGTACCAGATTGAAAACCATTTCCAATCCTCCTTAAATGCCCAATTGATCTTGCCTCAAAGTCTAACAGTCTTTCCCCCCCCTCCCTGTGACAATTGTAAATTATTCTTTTAAAAAATTATTATTATTATTATCAAGATGCTCTCCCCCCTTCCGATGTACTGCACAATAACTCTCCCCTGGAAACCCAGCTGAATGTATAATTTTTTACCACTCTGACTGTCAGATGCTTAAAAGCTGCCGCTGGAGGTGTTTGCATAAAAGAGTTCCTTTGTGGATCTCTGAGAGAATCTAGCAATGTTCTTGATAGTATCCCACCATGCTGATAAGGGCTGGCTGCTCTAGTTGCATCTGACTTAATGACTATGCATGCTTTTTCTCCGTGTATCCATCCCATCAATTCTATTCTACATTAGCATGCAGCTTGTGCAAAGCTTGTACAAAGCAGTGGAATTTGGGAGCTGTTCAAACCTGTTTTTGGTATAAAAATAAATGTAGAAGAACAATACATACAGGAAATCTGGACCTTTTTGTCTTTGGGCTTGTTTCCTTGCATATGTCCAAGTTCCATGCCATAGGGGGCGTAGGAAGGTGATGGGGTTCAAAAGTTCCATCTGATTAATTGGATTCTACTCCATTTATGTCATGACAGATTTGCTATTTTTTTAAAGGAAGGCTGGTATTGTAGAATTGTTATCTGATACATGAGACAATTGTATGTAACTGAAAATTGGTGGGGCAAATTCCCCTGACCTTTTTTTTCTTTCTTTTGTCCTCAAACTTCTGATTATTCAGTTGGGCTGGCACTCTGTGTGAGCTCTAAAAAGCACATGGGGATGCTGTGTGCATGGGGATTTCAATTCCTTTCAGCAGAGGGAGTTGATAAGTTGGTGCTGTGGGATGCTTCTGCAGACTGGCTCCCTCTTTGGAAATGCATGGAGAAGTGGAGCAATGCACCAGAGTCCCCACAGCCAGCACAGATAGCTGGTTTGGAAGTTTTTAAGCATTTGTTTTCTCCTTCCCCAACAGCTCAAGGCCTGAAAAATACTTCAGAACAAAATGTAAATATAGATAGTCATTGGGGGAGAAACATAATGCATTTATGCTAATGCCAGCTTACACTTACCCTATTGGGAGCGAGTGAAGACAGGAAGAAAAACAGTCAAAACATACTTGATATTTGGCTTGTCTCTAAAGAAGGCCTGTCTGTTTCAAACTTCAGGAATCCTCCTAAGAATGCCCCTCTGCACATCCTTTCTGTTTAAACACTGAGAAGAGATGTGAGAGCTGAGACAGAAAGGTTGTGCTTTTGTTCCCCTATCCTTCAACCCCAGCTCCCTGCTCGATGCTCCTCTTGGTCTACCCATCCTATTAGGATAGTCACCGCTACCCTGCCTATTGGGATATTTACCAGCACTGTGGGTGCTCCCATGGTTTGGGAAGGCTGAGGCTATTTCTGCATACATGCATGCATATTCCCAAATGGTACAACCTCTCTCCCACATATACAGTGAGAAAAAGAAACCACAGAAATGGATACTAGTAATTCTAGCTGCTACATACAACCATTGTTGTGATGGACATGGATCTCATTGTTATTATGGAAGAAGCTGGGGAAAGGGTGGATTGGTTTTTCCAGTTTAGCCAGATACATAAATGTGCTATGACACCATTCTCAGGGAGTGGAAGGAACTAATGGGAGATACTTTAGTCCAGTGTTTCCCAACCTTTTTTGGGCAAAGGCACACTTGTTTCATGAAAAAAATCTCGAGGCACACCACCATTACAGCCCCGTGACGTCAGCGCGCAGCGTCACACCGGGAGGGACGCACGAAAGTGTAAGATTCAATTTTTTTCCCTCCCCCTTGCCTTCCTTCTGTGCCAACCGCCAAAAAGCCAAGAATCGCGGGACCGCCGGCGGAGGGGGGGAGGGCGAGCGGAGGCAGCGGCGAGCCCCGTTCCTCCCCATCCGCCCCATTCCATGCAAGGAGCGCGAACAGGTGTGAGAAGGGGGTCAAACCTGCGGGTCGGCGCCGGGGAACCTCCAAGCTTTGGGGGTGGGGGGGAGGAGGCAGCAAAGCGAGGCAGGAAGGAGAGCGCGGCTTGGCGAAGTACTCGGCGGCGAAGGCCAGCAGGTCCGGCGGCCAGTGCCGCAGCACCTCCACCGTGTAGCCCTGCAGCAGCTCAGTCAGACCCGGCGGGATCTCGATGCTCATCTTGTAGCCGAGGCGCGCGGGAGACTCAACGGACGGGCCCGGGGGAGAGAGAGAGAGAGAGAGAGACACGACGGAGAGAGAGCGGGAGTCCCTGCTCGCCGTCGCCACCGCTACAACTACTGTGGCGGTTGGTCGTGGTCGTCGCCGCTGCCGCCGCCGCCCACCTCTATCTATCTCTCCCCCTCAGCTTTCTACGCGGGCCTCGAGCCGGAGGTGGGGGGTGGCCGCCGCCGCTTTCTCCGCCTCCACGTCCTGCCTCCTCCTCCTCGAGCCCTCCGTCAGCCCTGAGGGAACCGCCGCGCTCGCGCCGCCGCTCTCTGACACGCGAGAAAGAGAAAGGAACGGAGCGGCGGGGTAGTCGGGGGAAGGAGGGGTCGGAATGGAAGCGCGAGGCGAGCTGCGCATGCCCAGCAGGAAGCGGCGGAGAACGCCAATGAGAGAGAGAGAGAGAAGCAAGGGAGGGCGGGGAGTGGGCGGGAACACGCTTCATGCGTCACAATAACGGACAAGAGGCGCTCAAGGGATAGATTAGGACCTAATTTGACTTTTACAAAAAAAAAAATAAATCTTTCGAATTTTCCCCACGGCACACCAGGCAACATCTCGCGGCACACTAGTGTGCTGCGGAACAGTGGTTGGGAAACACTGCTTTAGTCCAAGTTTCCCGTGCAATGTTTGAATGCAGCAGCAAGGTGGTTAGTGGGTACTTGCATGTGGGAGCTTATCACCCCCATTTCACAACAGTGGCCACCAATTTCTTTCTGGCACAACTCAAGGGGATGGAGTTTACCTTTAAAGCCATAGATATCTTCGGTCTAGGTTAGTCCAGTGGCGTAGCGTGGGTTGTCAGCACCCGGGGCAAGGCAAGTAATTTGCGCCCCCTAACCCGTGGATTTGCGCCCCCTAATCCGTGGATTTGCCCTAACCCCAGATGTTGCGCCCGGTGCAGCCGGCCCCCCCTGCACCCCCCACGCTACGCCACTGGGTTAGTCATCTCCTTTACTATTCTGCCCTAAGACCTGATGGGGTGCTCTGCTCTGTCCCAAATCTGGCAGATTTTTCAAGACAGCTGAGAGCCTCTTCGTTCTCCATTCCTTGAGAGGGCTTTTTGGACCCTCTCTCCACCAGTCTTGCACCAGCTATTTAAAACTTTTAACATTGTTATTCAGACTTCCTTTGCTGTAGAAGTGCTGTCTTCACTGTAAAAGGACAGGACAGGAAATTCCCAAAACAAATAAATAAGCTGCTCACCTACAGCCATCTGGAACTGCCATCAAGTCCCATGAAAGGATATTTATTATTACATTGTGATCTGAAAATAGTGAAGTATGGAGGCTTCCGGGTTGGCGCGATATGGAAATGGCGGATTCCCTCCGAGCTCCGGGGGGAATCGGCTCCACTGAGGACGGGTCTTGCCGCGCCGGCGACGCGGGGACCCTTAGAAACCGCAGGCGCTGAAGCCTGCGGACCGGAGGACTCGGTGGGCACCTTAAGCGCCCCCCCCCGACCCACAAAAAGGGTACGGAGGGTGGCGTGGTGCTGAGAGTCGATCGACACCTCGGTGGAGCGAAGCCGCGAGCCATGACCAGAGAGCGCTGACTTTCTACCCTGAAATTTGGACTGAAAAAGAAGAACCCGTGAGTAATAGGGAATTCGGCTTTAAGAAAAGTTTTCCTTGAATTTGAGACGACCGGGGGGTGTGCTAAAAGGGAGTCCGCACCCCCTCTAATTACAGACAATTTTAAGCAAGGGCTGGAGAACTAAGGCGGAGAGGTATTTTTACTTTTACAAAAGAATCTAACTTCCGCGATTTATTAAAAGAAGTTTTGTGCTGGAGAGGAGTTTGAAAGTTGGAGAATTTTTCCGTGAAATCCCCCCTCCCCCCTGACCAGGGGAGTCCCGAATTGGAGCCTGTTGGAGAGGAAAAAGGAGTTTTGACAGCTGTCAAAAGAGCTGTCAAAGGGACAGACCAAATTAAAAGTGCATGATATTTTTCTGAAATTAAAGTATCAGAAACTGTAACAAAGTATTGGAAATCCGAAAGAAAGAAAGAAGGAAACAAAAAAAAAAAAGATTTGGACTGGTGGAAAAGTACACAAAGTAACTAGAATCCCTCTAGGGGGATTCTTGAGTCATTACAATGGCTGCAGAGGGGAAGTTACTGGCAGAGATAGACAGGATGTTTTTTCTCGTGGGAATATTGCAGAAACAGAGTTCGACTATGAACAAACAACTTATGACCTTGACTTCTGGAATAAGCAACTCTGCTGAATGCATGAATGACCTAACAGGAAAGGAATCTGCAGCTGAAACAGAAGGAACATTTCAAGAATTGGAGGAAAGTGAGCAAATAGAGGACAAATCACAGATGGGAAATACTAAGCAAAAGTCTACAATGCCGGAACACAAAGAAGAAGATTGCTGGGATATATGGATTACAACTCTGCAAAAGATGTTAAAGAGGAAGGAAGGGGCCCCTGAAACGCTTGGAATACAGGAACTAATAAGAAACAAGAAATATGATTGGGGCACCTCCTTTGAATATGAAAGACTGGTTGGTTTGTGGCAGCAGTGGTTACCAAGTATCCTGGTGGGAAGAAAAATTGGAGTGATGGAGACTGGACTGATTCGAGATTTGATGACCAATAAAAGAGATTTCCAACAAAATCGACGGAGAGGAACGGAAAGGGACTCGGACGTCAGAAACCCAGGCTAAATATCAATGTTGACTTTTATCTGGAAAGGGACCAGAACTGGGGCGGGGGGAGGGGGAAGCAGAACACTGGGTTGTGTTAATGAGGTCTTTACTTAATATAAAAATGGGGAATCTGTGGAAAGGAAATTGGGCTGACCTTAGGAAAGAATCTAAATGTTTATAAGAAATGGGATTAGGAGAAATGGGGCAAACTAGGAGGAGTTACATTAAAAAATATATATATATATGTTAACTTAAGGAGGAGAAATTTGAACTTGCTGAGCCAATTAAGGAAGTAGGGATGTATGAAGGGGGGTGGGGGGGAGTCCAGGGAACAAGGTTAAAGGAATGTGATTTCTGATGTATGTTTGTTGGTAAAAAAATGTGAAAATCTAATAAAAATTATATTAAAAAAAAAGAAAGAAAATAGTGAAGTATGAAATCTGGGCAGAGTTGCATCTCTGAACTAGACTGAAGCCAGGAGTAGATAACCATTGTTTAATGAATGCCTGAGAATAATAGTAAAAGTCTATTTTTCTTTTTAAAAAAGACTAAAGAATAAAACTTTCCTAGTTTCACTTTCTATGCCATAAAATACAGTATATGGGATTGCCCATCATAGGAGCCAACTCCTAGGGGCCATGGGGGCTTTTGCATCCACAATAAAATATTTGAGGGGACGGGCCCCCATAAAGTTGATGGGCATTCCCATTCAAATGGTGTGTGTGCACTGTCATGTGATCAGTTATGCAGGGCAGGGCTTACCTGAGCCCCCACAATATTTTATTCAAGTTGGCATCCCTGTTGTCCATAGAAGGCATTGTTCTGAGTTCAAGGTCACATATCACTACAATCATTGTATGGTGGAAAGTGGAAGACAAAGGAAAAAGGATTGACACATGGGTTTCTCTGTGATTCTGCACCATGCCATATTCAGATGTCTGGAAACCTTCTCAGGAGAAATGGAATATTTTAGGATGAATATTTCTCTTTTGTATCAGTTTAGGATTATTCCTGCTGTTTCACCCTTACTCTCGCCCCATCTTTCTTTTTTTGGCTGCCACATAATAGTTGTTGTGTTATTTGTTGTTTGTTTAATATACATCCCTTCATCTGAGGTTCACAGGGCAATTTACAGTATAATACATAACATAACAAAAACCAAAAACAGTAACCCTCCATCACCCAGTTTAAAAGGCCATAGAATGTTCCATCAGCTAAAGGCCTGGTTATATAGGAACCTTCTCTTCTGGTGCTGCTGCTGAGAAGGCACTGTCCCAACGTACCTGCTAAAGTGTACCACCCATTGATGGTTGGGGATCTTCCTATGGGGTGAGGATGGTGAGTGTTGCTCCAGTGCAAGATCCTGGACTAGATGATCTTCCGGTTCCTTCAAACCTTACAATTCATGACTGTTAAGTAAAATATATAAAGTCAGATTACCACCCAAAAGCTGCCCGTAGGACATAATTCTTCCTGCTTATGCTATTAAGGAGGCAGACCTGTTGTCCCCTTACAAGCTGCAAATTACACAGGCAAATGTAATTACCCATTCCCTTTGTTATTAGCACTCAGTGAGGAAGTTTCCAGCCATCCTTCCTTTCATGGCATTTCAAAGCTTTCTCATAAGATGCATTCCTGATATTAAAGACAATGAGATGTCCTTTAAAAAAAAAAAAAGAATTCAATTAAACATATGCCTACTGTGACTCTTTATTCACAGCAAATTGTCTCTGTAAATAATCTTCATCAAAAGTCAGAACCAATCCCCATTAGTTGTTTAGATTAATTAATGAGTCCCCCTGGAGCCACCCAAATGAATTCAATTTAAACGTCAACAACTTGGCTACGGAGTTTCCCAGGTTGGCATTAAGACAATATTAAACCTGCAATAAGTCACATTTAAAATGTTAATTCGGAGAAGCTCTCCATTTAGAGCACTTAATTAAATCCTTAAATAAACTGCATGGGCTCTGTACCAGATGGTTCTGCATTTTCATTGCAGCAAAGAGCCTTGAAGTCATTGAGGGAAGTAATATCGTAGGCATGGTGAAGATAACCAGGATATATAGTGTAATAAAATCTAATCTTGTTTCCAGCCGGGAGATTCAGTGTATGTACACAACCCAGGCTAAAATTGTAAGTTAATTACATTAACCCCAGTATACTCTGGTATCTGAGCAGCCACGAGACAAAATTAGTCTTTTCCCATCATAAGATTCTTTTCAACTTCACTATATTAATTTTTCACCAAATACTTACTCATAAGGAAAATTGAAGTTAATGTAACCAAAGACAAAGTAATGCAGTCTTAATATTCTGAAGGGATTAGAAGGGGCTGCATAAATACACTCAGCAAATGTCAGTCACTTGGAATGGATTTTAAGGAAGTGGAGGAGGTGCAAAGGGGAAAAAAAATATAGCATCCAGCTGTGTTATGCATTATGTTGAGGTGCCCTGGAAGTTACAATTTCAGGAATGCAGGCCTTCAAATAAATAGCTTAAGAGAGGTGGCCTCCTGATAGGAAGCTGGGATCCTGAGTGAACTCTTTGCATGGTGGTAGCTGTAAATCAAGGTGGCAAGTATGTCTTCCCTCTTGCCAAAGGCTCCCCCTTAGCATATGACAGGTAGACACTGGAAGTGAACAAAAGGAACTGGCTCCGGCTGATGAGGGTGATCAGCAGGGTACTCAGAAACTCAGACTCCTCCTGCCTCTTTCTGCCTTCTAAAAGTTAAAAGAAATACGTCACATGTGACATTTTACCGGCAGGGAAATAAGTGCTGTGTAGCAAAGAAAAGGGATGCGGGTGGCGCTGTGGGTTAAACCACAGAGCCTAGGACTTGCCGATCAGAAGGTCGGTGGTTCGAATCCCCGCAATGGGGTGAGCTCCCGTTGCTCAGTCCCTGCTCCTACCAACCTAGCAGTTCGAAAGCACATCAAAGTGCAAGTAGATAAATAGGTACCACTCCGGCGGGAAGGTAAACGGCGTTTCCGTGCGCTGCTCTGGTTCGCCAGAAGCAGCTTAGTCATGCTGGCCACATGACCTGGAAGCTGTACGCCGGCTCCCTTGGCCAATAAAGCGAGATGAGTGCCGCAACCCCAGAGTTGGTCACGACTGGACCTAATGGTTAGGGGTCCCTTTACCTTTAGCAAAGAAAAATCAATTCCTAGTGACAAATGGCAATCCAAGAAAACCCAGATTGCCATTTGCTCTGAAGCGGTTTTCCTGTGGGGAAGGGAGTGGAACGAAAGGAAGTGTGGATAAGCCCAAGCTTGGCTTACCTCTGAATCAAGCCAAGACTAGCCATATATGGCTCTCCCATTGCTAACTTATGCTCAGATGCCTCAGGGTTGTGCTCTTCACATTGATTCTTTTGAGCAGAGCCAAATACTGGAGTGTACACAGTCCCCTTTCCCCCAAGCAGCCTTAGAGAAGCTGTCCTAGCACTACATCACATAAGAAGCTGCCACTGAGCCATTTCCCTAGTACCAGAGTGAGTGCAGGCCATGCCTGGGAGGCCTAACCCTATAAAAAAACAATTTTAGGGTTTTTTTGTAGATCAGGAGGGGGCAGAATGTGGAGGGGGTGGGATGCTTCAATAATCACCACTTCCTGAGCTCCCCTCTAAATGGAAGAGCAGCTATAATAATCTGTGTGGCACCATTTCAGTTGATTTCAGTTTCCAGCCACCCTGACAGTCTTATGCTTCGAAATGAGCTCTTCTGAAAGTAATAAGGGAGATGGATTTCACATAGTACAGAGATGGTGAATAATTTTTTCCTTCTCTTCACACGCCCACACCCTGGCAGTCCATGGCTTTACCTTATATGTAAGGATGGAAGGATATGTCAAATTTGGTTCCCTCAGTTGTTGGCATCTGTCTTTCTTGGGACACAATGGAAGAGTGTGCCATCAAGGCTGAAGTCAAACCATTGGAGAATTGCAGCGCCGGCTGTGACTGTAGAGACCAGTATGAGAGAGACATGTTTTGTTGCAGCTGGGGCAGGTGAAGGCGTCTGGTTGTGCTTCTGCAGGTGCATCATGGCATTTATTTATTTATTTATTTATTTATTCATTCATTCATTCATTCATTCATTCTGTTCTGTTGAATCACTGTTCTGCTTCAGTTGGGATGGTTTTACTGTTCACTTGTTTTTATAATTGTAACCTTATAAATAAATATAGGTCGGGGAAAGACTTCCTGCCTGAAGCCTCGGAGAGTTGCTGCCAGTCAGTATAGACATATCAATGATCTGACTATAATAAGGCACTGTCCTATGTAGGAAAGTAGGGTGTTCAGCACAGGATCAGCACCAGTCAGCTCACTTGTGACTCTTTGTAGATACCAAGGTACTACCACCCAGCTGAGTGTAAAGCAAAAAGGTAGTGGCAGCTTCTAGTGTTGGTCCATGGAGTTGCCCCAGCCTCCTTTGCAAGTAATCGCAGAGTGATTTGTTGTTGTTTAGTCGTTTAGTTGTGTCCGACTCTTCGTGACCCCATGGACCAGAGCACACCAGGCACTCCTGTCTTCCACTGCCTCCTGCAGTTTGGTCAAACTCATGTTCGGCTGTCAGGTCCTGGTGGTGGTTGCCAGTGAGTAACCAGGGAGGACTCCGACCTGTCTTTTACAGGTTTTATTGGTGCAAACTATTTACAGTGCAGAACCACAAAGTTCATGTCCGTCTTAGTCACTTGCAGAACCCAGGAGTGGCCTCTTCTGGCTTCTCCCCCAACATAAGAACTTAGACACCCCAAATCTCCGCCTCCCCTCCTTGCGTTTCACCCCTCTGTGCAGGCTGGATGACGGAAGTGGCATGTGTGCCTCTTGGCCAGCCGGGTTATGTGAGGTGCTTGGGCTCTCAGCAGCATCTTTGAGCCCTCTCCTCGCTTGGCTCCCCCCTTCCCTCTCTGCTCCACTGGAGGTGTGGCTTTCCGCACCGCTGGACGAGGAGCTGCTCCTCAGAAGCGTAGGACGTTCTCTGTATTCCCCTGCCTCCCTCCCCTGTTCCGAAGGCAGTCCCCTGACATCTTAGCTTCGAGAACACTGTCCAACTATCTCGTCCTCTGTCGTCCCCTTCTCCTTGTGCCCTCAATCTTTCCCAACAGAGTCTGACAAATGTTTGCAACAGGCTGTGCCCAGTGACATCCCCACCACTCATATACTTGCACGTATGAAGTATTTAAGGTACTGCTGGTGAATAGCTCTGTGACACCCTCTTAGGGGCATGCTGCTTTTAGCCAAAAGTGAGCATTTGGCACGTGCATTGGGGAAGAGCATTGTGCATACAAAAGTCCCACAGGTTTCAGTGTAGCAAGTGAACAGCCACAGCTAGCTGCAGGACACCAGCTAGTGTCCTGACCACTGTGTGCTTGCATAGGCTTTGTCAACCAGTGTCAAATGCAGCTCTGTAATAGCTAGCTCCTAATGCTATCTGCATGCTCTTAGGTTCCTGCAAGTGACCTGCTTCCCCCAAACGACATTGAGAAGTGAGGAGATCTTGACACATTTGTGGAATGTCAAGCATGACTCAGTTCGGGGAGCTTCTCCCACCTTTGACTAATTGCTGACCTGACATCTTTCTGATAGTGACCTTGTTTCAGCTAGTAATTCAAATATCTTTCAGTGTCAGAAATAATAAGTGCCACAGTGAGATGAACAAGCAGAGCTTAAGTTGAGCACAGATTAATGGGGTTTTAATATTCCTAATTTAATCACTCCTTTCTGTCTGAATGTGTGCAACATGATGTAGCAGCTAATTATTTTTTTAACCATGATGGGGATCTTTCCTAATCATTTTTATATTTAACATGGATGAAGGAAGGGCAGTGATTAATGATGGAATAAATCTTATGACACAGAAGCAAGCACAAGATCAGTTGAAAATACGGCTCTCTGGTGTGTATGTGTGTGTGTTTTAATCCCCATTTTCCATGCTGCAAATAATCACCAGCCCATTTTCATTTCAATTGTAAGATTTTTGCCACTCCCCACCCCCAAAAAGGGAGGGGCCCTGAAAGTTTTATTTTAGAGTAATTCCATTAGCAGATGCCTGTGAGCATCTTTCAAAATGGTGAGGTATTCCCGCACCTTCTGCCTCTAATAGAATCACAATTATTTGCATTTGCAGGAAGATTGGTGTCTTTTCAAACATTTCTTCTTGACATAGTGTTCAGAATTACAGGTGAGGCAGAAACCTCCTTTTTGAATCTCTCTGTTGGCCTAAAATGCAGTCAACTGACCTTCCAAGATGACTGCACTGAGTAAAATGATCCTGTTTCTGAAAAATGCATGGTAAAAGGATCAAATTATCGTTCTTTCTTTCGGCATTGGTTTTATGGCTTTGCTGGGACCATGGGCCACTCCCTTAACAAAATACAGCGCCGTGATCAACCAGGCTGTATCATATACATATCCGGTTCTGGTTAAGGATGATGGCAGTATCCCAGATATTCCCTCCCACTCTTGTGACAAGGAAGGGCCAAGTCTTGAATGGCTAAAGAAAAGGTTGTTGTGATGAACAGACCTAGAGAACTACCACTGAAGTGGCAACCCAGGCCCACAGTGCTCTCTGATCTTTTGTGCACATGTGTAACATTTCCAGGATATAATAAACTTGCTAACTTAAAAAAACACGCAGTCAACTGCTTTACAGTTCCACCTTGTGCTGAAGTAGTGAAGAAAACCAGGTCACTGGGAATCATAATGTCAAGTTAAGGCCAAAGCTACCTGGAGTAGAAAGTGTGTTTGTTTTAAAGAATTCCGATTCAATATGGTCATTGGATAGTTTTTTTTCCAAAACTTTGAAAATGCATTTATTCAGTGTCAAGCATGATTTATTTTTATTTTTTTGGTAGGTCATCATATTAGTGTTTATACAATGCCTTTTGCAAAGTCTTCCATGGACGTTATTGCAACAATCCTTAAAACACATTTGTAAAGCAGACCAGTGAGTATTGTACATGGGGCAGAAAGATTATAACTTGAGGTGAGGCTTGACCTGAGTACTTCCTGGCTCACATCCCCTGCTCCTATAGTTGGAGCAGATGTGCCTGTCTCATAACCATTGTTAAGCAACCAGGAGCATGTTGTGGGCTCATATGCTCCCGCACCATTCTTCCACCTCTACAGATTCTCCCATCCCTTCCCTGTTGGAAAAGTAACAGCACATGGTAAGCAAAGTGGCAGTGGTACCTTGCTGGTAGCAGTTCTCTTGCTTACCAGGAAGGAGATGCTGTCAAGTGGGGTCAGGTGGTGGTGGTGGTGAAGTCAGGGGAACTTCAGGTTGGCAGCAGTGTCCCCATGTTACCAAACCCAGTATCTCTTCTCACCCCATCTCCATCCAGGCTAGCCCCAGCACCACTGTCAGAAAGGCATCACTGAGACTCTGCCCTTCCTCACACGCCACTGACAGTTGCTGGTAACTATAGTGCAACTTTGAGAATCTACTGAGACTAGCCAAGGCTGATGATAACTCTGTTTAGCTTTGAGACCAGGGTTAGAAAGTTTCAAGCCACGATTAAAGCTAGCTCTGTTCAATCCTGATGTAGACATGATTCTAGTGAATAATAAATAGGAATGGAGGGGGGGATTCATGGTCAGAAAGGAAGGAGGAGTATGTATATGTACCAAATTCTCAGTCTCCACCATGGTTTGGAGACTGCTATTGCTACATCTGCACTGGGCCTTAGTTGCTATGCCATTCCAGCTCTCACATGTACAAAGCATCTGACATGTCAGTATTTGGACAATTCCCATAACTATATGTTTCAGATTTTGAAAATTCATTGTTTTGAATGTGAAAATTCTTAACTGAGGACTCAAGACTTTAAATTCAATTTGCTGTCATATTTACTCTGCAAACAGAATGGAAGCTTCATGAATATGGAACAGCATATTTGTTTCAGACCAACATAAATGGGCACTCAGCATAGTTCTAACATCAGATTGTTAACAGCTTGTATTACTGTAGATAGGGAAACATAAAGCAAGGCAGAGACAATGCTTAAACTTTCAAGATCCTGTTCAAATGAATATATACATGATGATTAAGATGGCAGATTTACTAAGCATGAGCAGATTCCGCTCCCTCCCCATAAAATTTAATTCCCAGTTTTCCTTGAGCCTTTCTCTTATACAACATATAGCAGTGCACATATTTGTGGTATAATTGCATTTGTCTTCCAAACTGTCCCCCCCCCCCCGAGGGCGCCTTCACTTTTGCCTTGATTTGATTGTCTATTTCTAATCTCAGAGAAAAGCCCATCACATAAGTATTCATTACAAAATTGCATTTTACATGGTCAGTGTCCTCTTGTCTAATTATTGACCTCCCCAACCCCCTCCCAAAAGTTATATATTTTTGGTTTTCTGTTTTTAGCTCTCCTGCTGTGATGGCATGCAGCTCTTTGTATCAGTTTCGCATTTTAACATTGAGGGGTGGGTCACTTTTTCTTTCTTTCCCAGCTGATGGGACTCAAGGCATATGCATCTGTTTGCTACTTGTTATAATAGGACTCAAAGTGACAGCATTTTGTAATTAAACTGATCTGGGCTTGTAATACAGTATCATTAGCTGAGGGAGTTTAATTACAAATTGCAGCCCAGTGTCTGCTTTGGCTAACTCAGAAGATATGTGATCCCATCAGATGTGTTAATTCTGAACTGCTTTTCCTGATGGAGGCAAATATCATCCATGACCTTCCAGTGGTTAATTTCTAATGAGAGGTACAGGTGTTCATGCTTGCCTTAGAGGTAGCACTTTGCATGAAGCTTTGCAGATGCTACTGGTCAGTTGATCAGTGGTGAGACTGCCCCATATGTCATATCTCAAGTTGGGTGTGACTTTTCATCAGATGTGGATGCGTGTCTGGGCTCATCAGGGGCATGGTCTGGCGGTTCCACACCCTTACTTTGTATGCTTGGTAATTTTATATTTAATAATGCTTTCCGCCAGTTTTCCTGAAACAGATGTTAAACCAATTGTCTTGTAATTTCCCAGACAACAACCCCCCACAATCCCATTTTAAAAGTTGATGGGGGCCCCTTCCCATTGCTTGAGTACAGAGACTTACACTAGGGGTAAGTTACATATTTTCATTACATCAACTATTTACCTGAAAGGGGGATTTTAACCCTGTGGGAATGGGGGTTTTCTGTCAGGGGAGTGGACAATGGGTTGTGATTTCATGAGCAATAAGGTGAGAATATGGGGTCTCCTAACAACTCTCAGCACCCCTAACAAACCACAGCTCCCAGCATGCTTTGGGGGGAAGCCATGATTGTTCAAAGTGGCATAGTGCTTTAAATGCATGGTGTGGATGTGGCCTAGGTAAGAATTTGTCACCCCAAGTATTTCTACTCATCAAAGAGACTGACAACTGATTCAAACAAGAATTTTGCATATTGGGGTATGATCCCAGAGTAAGGTTACCAGATTTTTTTCGATGAATCTGGGGACACTTTTCAACTTCAATGGGTTTTGCATGGGGACTGACTTGTAAATACGGGGACTGACCCTGGGAAAGTCTGGTAACCTTATCCCAGAGTACAAAGTAAGCACACACTGCCCACCCATCTGAAATGAACTGTACACCGTGCATGTTTAGCTTCAACCATAATCTGTCCCTTTTGTTGTTGTTGCCTGAGTGTGGGACAAGCATCTATAAAGACACAAATATGACGTGTGGCCAGTGTGTATTGTACCTGATTTACTTTTTTAAGAAAAAGTGTGAAGCAGGTGTAGAATCTTGTTCAGCCATGAACCACAAGGCATGAATATACCCTTGAACAGAGACTGACACCAATCTTGTTTCGCAAAAGTTCTCCTTTTCCCCAACCTTTGGGTATGCTTGGTTCACTGCCTGGTCCATTACAGGCAGCCCGAGTAAATTAACATTCTTTATTAGGCTCTCACTTGAGAAAATGAAATTGAGGAAAGGGTCTATGATAGCGGTGACACCAGAGTTCCACCGCAGAAGAAATGCAGCCACGGGGCTTGGTCATATATAACCAGCTTGGAATGAGTGTGTTCAGGTAAGGAAATGGAGGGCTGAAGGGCTCAGCTGTGCAAGCAAAAAATAATTAGAGCCTGTTTGTCTTCATCTCAAACCTATGAAAATGGAAGTGAGGGATGAGCAGCACAACTGGGGAGGGGGGCTGACCCACAGATTCATTCCGGTACAAACTCACTCCCACTCTTTTCTCCCCTGCAAAGGCATGCTTACAACTGCTTACTGTCTTTTGAATAATTGTGTTTCTTGCAATGCCAATCCCAGCTTTCAGAAACCGCTACCGAAACCTGAAACTGTTTTGAGGCTGCCTTCGTAGTCGTGGAAGTTTTAAATAAGCGACAAGATGCTTTTATTTTGCTACTACATCAAAGCATTTGTCTGACATTTCCTAGCAACAGTGAGGAGTAGAGTTGTAGTTGTGTTTTATTTCGCCACAATGATTTTAATGTTGTGAATTGGTCATAGTGCTGGACATTCCTCTCACAATGTATATCAGGGGTGGGGGGACCCTTTTCAGCCTGAGGGCTGCATTCCCTCATGGAGAATCTTTTCGTTGTGGGGTGGGGGCGGACATGAGGTGGATGGGGCCTGAGGTGAAAGTGAGTGGAGCAATGGATGTAACTCTTACATTTGAACAGTAGGCCAGTCATGCAAAAGACAGAGGTTTCTACATACAGCAGCCCCCTCCCTCCTCCATCAAGTTTTATATTTGGGCATTTGGCTTCATTGGTTTAAAACTGTTTTCTTACTAAAATGTTCTCAACATGCTGACTACATGGTTGTGAAAACCAAGTTTATGCTATAAGAATATTTCACCAGGTTTTGTCTCCACTGGACTTTGGGAAAGTATATCCAGAGCTTCTCTCCTTGTTTATTTTTTCTTGTGGCTAGAAGGAAGGGAGGGGCTCAGAAACTCCCCAGTCAACTGGACCTACTAGGGTAGTAGGGTCATTCTGTCTGGTGGCAGTCAATCATACTTCTTTTTTTGGGGGGGTGGGGGTGGACCCTTATACAAAAACCAGGTCAGCCTGTAAGAAAAAAACCATCCCCCTTCAATCTAGCACAACTGCCTTCTCCATACGTATCTCTCCAAGCTTTAAGAGCAGTTTCAGAATATGGTGTTCTCTGTCCCATTGTCACATGAGATAAGGTAAATAGATGCATTAAGACAGGCCTTTGGGGCCCGATTTCAAGGTGTGCCAGGCTCCTGCTTTCAGTGTGTATTGGACAAGACTTTTTAAAATCTTTAATGATCTGCTGGTTTTAGATCCTGTCCCGCTTTAGTTTTGCTTGCCCAGGTGGAGACCCCCGACCCCTAGAGCCACCCGGAAAAAACAAATGACTCATGGCAATGTGTTATGGGATTAAATTGGCCACAACTTTATTTAAACTTTCAGATGTAGGAAGACCTTGGCTTAGGCATTGGGTGTGTATCCCTCAGAGTCCCCAGCCAGTAATCAGGGTTATCAGGTCTGTCTGGGAAGTGGGCTAGCTCTGGAAGACGTTTGTTTTTGCAGAGTGCCCACCCCTCATTTCACCGCAACTCTGGGGAGTGCACTGACAACCTTTCAGCGTATGGCCAGTGACTCCCCTCCGACACAGCCCCTTTAGTGGGGAACCCTCGGATCGCCGCCACAGGGGGTACGCGCATCACCGCTTCACGCCCCCCCCCATTTAGGGAAGATAGACTAAAGGATTCCGCCCAAGGCCTAAAACCGCCAAAGTTGTGACATCTGCTATGGGGAAGGCGAAACCTGCCAATGCAGGGAAATTCCTTAACAGCAACCGTCCTAAGACTGTAGCAGCACCTGCATACCTGTAAAAGAAGTTAACCTGTAATAAAAGAGCATTAAACAAAGGGAGGGTAGGGCAGCTGAAGCTCTGGAGCTGACTGCGTGCTCTGCCCCTGCCACAGATAGGTTCATTAGAACTGAGGTTTGGCGGGAACCTCTAAGGGCTGTGATGTGGGGAGGTGGCCCAGGAACTTCTGCCATTCTCTCAGGGATCAGGGTACTGCCTGCGGCCACACAAAGGGCACCTTCCAGTTGATGGGAGAGCGGTCATTATTATTTTTAGCTGTCTTGCAATTTTATCTTGCATTTTGAATTGGCTTGTTGTATTTTTTTACAAGTCACTTTGGGTGCTTTTTAAGCACAGGAGTGGGTTACAAGTCTTCCCCCCACCCCAAAATGTGCAGCTGTAGGAAACGGTTGAGTATGACCTGGTGGTCACTCTTGATTCATGCAGGACTTTTCAAGGTCCAGCAGACCTAGATAGCCTTCCATGTGTCTCCTAGAGCATGCTTCAGGATCTCCTCCATTGCATGGGGCTTCCACAGAAAATACCCAGAGGTTCCTCAGTCAATGAGTCAACCCTTGAAAGTAGAAAGGTTGAAGACCAGGGATCTAGGACATTCATGGCCTTGAGAGCACAAGCCATGGCTTGACTAGCAGGAAGGGCTTTGGAATGATGCACCTTACACCCACCTGCTGTCTGCTTAATGTTCCAGGTTCAGTCCCTGACATATCCAGGTAGGACTTGTAGAGACTCCTGTCTGAAACTCTGCTGGGACCCTGCCATTCAATGTACACAATACTGAGGTAGATGGGCCCAGTGGTCCAACCCAGTTTAAGGCAACTTCTTGTGTCCCTTATAGCTTTCCATAGCTTGCATGTTATTGGGCTAATCTGATAGGACATAGTTCTGGGATTTCCTAATTTTTAAAGCTCATGAGAATTTCTTGTTTTTAAACTGGCATGCCAGGTTAAGTTAGTCACTTGGCTGCCTACAGCCCAATCTCAAATATGGAGGCTTTCTTGCTTTTAAATCAGCTTGGCCAGGATTTCTACAAGATACAATTGCATCCAGGATATGAAAATACATGCGCTTGAATGGTGAATCTCTGAGCCTTAGCGGAACTGCCTTTTGCTCTGTGAGAGACCGTTGCCATGGCTACACCTGGGTGCAAATAGTTTCCTCATCAAAGTGCCTGCTTCTGCTGCCAGAGTCACTCCTGTGCACTCAGTAGAGATCACAGATGAGGGGCAAGCTCGGGACAGCATCTTGGCAGGAGCAAGGTGGCAGCATCAGCATCAAATAATAGCATCAAAATAGCCTTGTAATTTGAATTGGAGGTGGGTGAAGGAAAAGTGGTGGTGGGGGTGTGTGTGAGAGTGTATCAGGCCAAGGTTCCTGATAGATCTGTCAAAATGCAAAGGTGCTATTTTCTGCTTGAGAACAATGCAGCTGGCAAAAACGCACTGGGCTGGAATTTAGGCAAGAAACCTGGCTTCAGCTCCTAGATTCTTTCTTTCTTTCTCTCCCTCCCTCCTCCACCCCGCCATTCTTTTGCCCTTCTGGGTGAATCAATCTTCCGATGAAGCAAGTCAATTTCCCTGTTTCCTCACCCCTAAAATGGGAATAATGGCCTTTTCCCCAGGTGTGCCAAGCATTTTGCAATTTATCAGATAAAACTGCCATATGTGTTATAAGCATTGTTGTTAGTTGAACTTGCTGTAGGAAGTGGTCTTGCACTAGGCAGGCTGCAGGGGCGTGTCTAATGTATGCCAACCTTGCAAAAATAATAATGTGTGTGTTTTTTTTAAAAAAAACAGTGTGTATTTTTAAGTAATTAAACAGGATTACTTGAATTTGCAAGTTTTACAATTGCATATGGTGGTAATAATAATAATAATAATAATAATAATAATAATAATAATAATAATTCCAGACCACACATTCAAAGAAGCAGCAAAAGTAATAGTGGGGTCCACCATACTTTCATTTCTGCTTCCAGTGGAAAATGACGCTCATGGAACTCTTTCTGCAGTGAGATCCATGGGTTCCAGTCCCAGATGATCATGAGGATGGGAGATCAATGAGTCCCACTGTCACAGTGTGCTGAAAGTGTTTTTAAAAGGCAGCATTTCTTCTTTACATTCATTTCTCCTTTTAATATATGACTACTTGAGTTTCAAATCTGGCATCCAAGTTTTATGAATACAGTTTCATTTGGGGGATGATGATGAATGGTTGATTAGTGGATCAGTGCACATAGGTGCCGTATTGTGTATGCTCAAATTTAGTATCCCAAAACAATTTTGAAACTTCAGTATAGAATTTCAGTTAGTTTCCCAGTACTCGCAGGAAGTTCCCTTATGAAATATTCAGTGGGCTGGATCTAAGAGGGACTCCTTTCCATTTCTAGAAGGGACATGAATCCCGTAGAAGGTTTTGCAAATGAAAGTTCATGGTGGGGTGCAGAAGTGATTTTTGCCAATTGCCTTGCCTCTAGGCCAGCTCCCATACTATTTCAGAGGGTCTTCCCAACACTCTGGAACAGGGGTTGTTTTTTTTGGGGGGGGGGGAGGTGACAGGGGGAAGGACAACCTGACACCAGAAAGCACCCTATGAGTCAAACACTGGATCCAACCCAATGACTTTCTTGCTGATATTTAGGTACTCTATCCCCCCCCCCCAACTAGTGCTGAAGAACTGATGTTCTAAAACTCTGAATGTGCAAATCTTGTTGAATTACACTTCAGGTCTAGCAGTAGCACACACTGACCCTTTCACATCAGAACATACACTTTCCTGGCTTTGGTATCAACTAAGGCTGGACCCTAACCAAACTGTGAGTTTCGGTTTTCACAAAGGAATGTGCACACACAATAAGAGCTTTATCCCCATGATTTGCCAAGATTTCACTGGCTTGTCTTTCTTGTTTTGTTTTCCAGTGCATGTGCATGCTCTATAAATGTTACTGATCAGACAAAATAAACTAGTGGTGGAAGGTGAGGGACTTTTTTGTGTGTAATGTATGAAGCTAGTGAGGCCACTTCCAGTCAGCCTCTTTATTGAGCATTCATCCTGATAGGTTTGCACAAAGCTAGCAGGGAGGTGAGCCGATGTTGCCTATTTATTGGCCATTCATTCTAATTTCTTTGCAGGGAGGTTAGAGGATGTTACATCAAGCAGATATTGTCCCACACTTTCTAGGACATTTCCCTTATCAATTTCTTTGTTACAAAAAAGTCCAGGGTTTTATTGGGTGGTAGGATGGGGAGAGTCTGTAGCAGAAGACCTCCAAATCAACTTTAACTGCATTACCTGTATTTACTGGTATGTATCCCACTGGTGGAAACCCACCTAAAAATACTTTCCAGAAATGCTCTGAGTCTTGGGGGACTCAATGAGACACTATAAAGAACCCAAGCTGGCCACCAACAAGGACAAAAAGAACAGAGAGAAAACTTATAAGATGCATATGAATGCCTTTCAAGCTGTTTAGTTTCGCACGGCAGAGTTCTGAGGTCATCATGAATTTATGTTCAATTCTGTTGTTATTAATTGTGGATTTTTAATATGAAATTGCAGCCAATTCCCTTATTAAAGTGGCTTTCTGCTGCCGGAGACTCTGTGTCTTAACGAAAACCCTGAAAATCTCCCCCTGAGCTGCAATGTGGAAATCCAATTCTTTGTAGCTGATGATTCTGCAAACACATTTCCTGGAATTCACGAAAGCCTTAAAAAGCCTCACAATCATTTGAATAAAGCAAAGGACCATTTGCTGGCAAATATTCTCTTTTGCATATTCAAAAGTCCAATCTCTATTCTGTGGCAGCATCCTTTCAAATGAATAAGACCATCAAGAGCCAAAGTAGCAGCACTGGGGATTTAGCCAAACAGCTTTCATTAAAATGAACCACATACATTTTGGTGTGTGAGAGAGATGCTATGTCTTTGGTTGTCATTTACATTATAGACATTATAGGGTGTGCTGGATGGTTTTCAGATAGGACCTTGCTATTGTATCTCATCTCTTATTGGGCCAGTCTTGGGGCAGTAGGGAAGATCTTCAGGAGGGTTTTAATTGACTCTCATTGCCCTTACCAAGAAATCAGGCAG